>NW_026975450.1:0-55514 GCF_030014295.1 Loxodonta africana | reverse complement strand
CATAGAGAGATAGTATTCAGGCAAAGTCAACTGAAGCCCGCCTTTTCACGATTTTGCCCTGTGCTGGTCCACAGGCTCCGGGGCACACTGCGTGTGCGTCACTTCTCCGAAGACAAGGCCGAAATTCGGGCATCCAGGGCCCTAGCAGTCCAGAGTCTGCGGATGGCGGCATATGGATCACCTCTTTGCCACGTACAGGAGGGAGGCCTGGGCCCTAGCCTGGCCCGCTAGAGCTCCACGACCTCAGCTATTTTCCCTGACCTTTGGCCCGTGCCCCCGTGAGTGTGTGATTTCTAGTTCCACTTCTCCTCCGACCACTCTCAATCCGCCACCTGCGGATACCTCAGCGTGGACGTGAACATCTATCACTGTCTGCAGTGTCACGGGTCACTAGGAGTCTAGGCTCAGGCTGACCTTGGCTGTCTTCTGCCCAGGCAAGGAGCCTAATCCTTCAAAGGAAATGAGGACACGTGGTCACTGGCCGACATCCTTTCTTTCATCCACACAGCGGTCTGTACGAGGGTAAAGAGGCCAGGTAGGACAGGTGAAGGCTGAGTGCGGGGCCTAAGGCTTCTTTCTCAATCACCACGGAGACAGCCACCGAAGGCTGGGCGGAACTTCTGACGGGGACGGGTCACAAACTCTGAGCCAATAGGAGAGGTCCGGCCTAACAGGCCAGTTAGGCAGAGGCCTCCATTTTACCCATGGACACACAACGGCCCCTTCTGTCCTTGGCCACAAAATCGAGGGCACCCAGGGAATAACTTCACAGCAGGCAACCCCTGATGTGGACAGGTTCGACATACTGGGACAGCAGGCAGGTACCTCTTGTCCACTTACGCTGGGATATCAGTAGGCAAGGCGCCCTTCCTCAGCATCTATGGCCCCTCTCTGTATGTGTTCATTCAGAGAAATCTCTCCGTTCTACCCCTGAGACAATCACAGCTATGAGGGGCCTGAGAGAGAGCCTGGAGAGGAAACAGGGGAGGCTTCTGGCTGTACCGCGTCCCCGTGGGTAGAGAACAGCAGTTAGTCTCTCTGGAAGGTCTTAGCTTCTGTTGCTTGACATGGGCAATACGGTAGGGGCGGACCCTGGCCAGGTGGAGCTTGTGGGCAGACGCAACCTCTGGGGGAAGAATAATTCCGCTGCTGCTTTGTATGCTGTAAACCTCCCACGCCAGGTGGGATGGGCAGAGAACATTGACCCACAACTGCCAGGGGCCTTTCCTGGGACTGAAGATCCCAACCTGGTCTCAACCTTGTCGCCTTCTCAGCACATACCTTTCCTGCACACATAATCCTGCCTTTCTCCGTCACTGCCTGATCCTACTAGGAAAAAAGCATGCCGCCCAAAAAGGCCCATGTCAGGGAAATCGAGGAGACACTGCCGTTTTCCCAATTTTTGCTGTCTACATATCCCCGCCTCCGGTGGAAGGCTGCGTATGTGGCCGGGCAGCCAAGGCAGGGCCGAAATCCTGGCATCCTGGGCCCCAGCAATCCAATGGTTTACGGACGTGGGGACCCGGATGACATGTTTCCCACATACAGGAGGAATCCTTGGGCCCTTCACTGGCTCGCCCTTCAGCTCGGCCACGTCCACTACTGGCCCTGGCCTTTGGCCGGTGCCCCATTGAACGTGTGCTCCGGAGCGATGTTTCTCCACCCATCGCTATCATTCTGCCACCAGGGGATATGTGAGAGTGGGAGTCACCATTTGTCACTGGCAGCAGTGTCACAAGTCACTAGACTTCCAGGTACCAGCTGGCCTAGGCTGCCTTCTGCCCCAGGCAAGGTCCCGAATCCTTTATCCCAGATGCTGACACCTGGGCGCTGGCGGATATTCATTTCTATCAACACAGAGGTCTGAGTGAGGGTCAGCAGGCCAGCTAGGTGAAGTCAAGGCCAGGTGAGCGGGACTAAGGCTCCTTTGCCATCACCATGGAGACAGTCCCACCACCGGAACAGTGGGCGGAGCTTATGATGGGCCTGGTGACAAGACTGAGCCAATGGCAGAGATCTGGCCCGCCAGGCAGATGACACAGGGCCCTCCATTATGACCTATGACACCTAGTGGCCACAGGATTTGAGCACACCCTGGGAAAGCCTACGCAGGCACAGGGGAGCTTCTGGTTCCGACTGGTTCAGGGCATTGCTACAACAGGCCAGGTACCTCTTTCCCACTTTCCAGAGGATATCAGTACGCAATGCCACCCCACTCAGCATCTCTTGCCTCTCTCTGTCTCTCTCTGGATGTGTTCGCTCTCTGAAATCTCTTCCTTCTCCCCCTCAGTCACTTCACAGCTTGGAGTGCCTGACAGAGTGCCTAGAGACGAAAGAGCAAAGGGGGAAGGCCTCTGGCTCTACTGGTTGCCCACGGGCAGACAAGATCTGCTGGTCTACCTGCAAGGTCTAGAGAGTGGTGATTGACCGGGGATCTACATCACGGGCCGACCCTGGCCAGGTGAAGCTTGCTGACATGTGGCAGCCTCTCCGGAGACTACTAATTCCGCTGGTCACATTGTATGCAAATACCCAGCTGAGAGCACAGGGCAGAAAACATTGACACATACCTGCCAGAGGCCTATTCTGGGTCTGAAGAGTCCACCCTGGTCTCCAGCGACTCAGCATCTCAGCACACACTTTGCCTGCACACATGGAATCCGCCTCTCTCCACAAATGCCTTCTCCTGCTAGGAAACACAGGATGTCACTCAGCCAAAGGAGAGCACAGGCAAAGTCAACTGAAGCCCGCCTTTTCACGATTTTGCCCTGTGCTGGTCCACAGGCTCCGGGGCACACTGCGTGTGCGTCACTTCTCCGAAGACAAGGCCGAAATTCGGGCATCCAGGGCCCTAGCAGTCCAGAGTCTGCGGATGGCGGCATATGGATCACCTCTTTGCCACGTACAGGAGGGAGGCCTGGGCCCTAGCCTGGCCCCGCTAGAGCTCCACGACCTCAGCTATTTTCCCTGACCTTTGGCCCGTGCCCCCGTGAGTGTGTGATTTCTAGTTCCACTTCTCCTCCGACCACTCTCAATCCGCCACCTGCGGATACCTCAGCGTGGACGTGAACATCTATCACTGTCTGCAGTGTCACGGGTCACTAGGAGTCTAGGCTCAGGCTGACCTTGGCTGTCTTCTGCCCAGGCAAGGAGCCTAATCCTTCAAAGGAAATGAGGACACGTGGTCACTGGCCGACATCCTTTCTTTCATCCACACAGCGGTCTGTACGAGGGTAAAGAGGCCAGGTAGGACAGGTGAAGGCTGAGTGCGGGGCCTAAGGCTTCTTTCTCAATCACCACGGAGACAGCCACCGGAAGGCTGGGCGGAACTTCTGACGGGGACGGGTCACAAACTCTGAGCCAATAGGAGAGGTCCGGCCTAACAGGCCAGTTAGGCAGAGGCCTCCATTTTACCCATGGACACACAACGGCCCCTTCTGTCCTTGGCCACAAAATCGAGGGCACCCAGGGAATAACTTCACAGCAGGCAACCCCTGATGTGGACAGGTTCGACATACTGGGACAGCAGGCAGGTACCTCTTGTCCACTTACGCTGGGATATCAGTAGGCAAGGCGCCCTTCCTCAGCATCTATGGCCCCTCTCTGTATGTGTTCATTCAGAGAAATCTCTCCGTTCTACCCCTGAGACAAATCACAGCTATGAGGGGCCTGAGAGAGAGCCTGGAGAGGAAACAGGGGAGGCTTCTGGCTGTACCGCGTCCCCGTGGGTAGAGAACAGCAGTTAGTCTCTCTGGAAGGTCTTAGCTTCTGTTGCTTGACATGGGCAATACGGTAGGGGCGGACCCTGGCCAGGTGGAGCTTGTGGGCAGACGCAACCTCTGGGGGAAGAATAATTCCGCTGCTGCTTTGTATGCTGTAAACCTCCCCACGCCAGGTGGGATGGGCAGAGAACATTGACCCACAACTGCCAGGGGCCTTTCCTGGGACTGAAGATCCCAACCTGGTCTCAACCTTGTCGCCTTCTCAGCACATACCTTTCCTGCACACATAATCCTGCCTTTCTCCGTCACTGCCTGATCCTACTAGGAAAAAAGCATGCCGCCCAAAAAGGCCCATGTCAGGGAAATCGAGGAGACACTGCCGTTTTCCCAATTTTTGCTGTCTACATATCCCCGCCTCCGGTGGAAGGCTGCGTATGTGGCCGGGCAGCCAAGGCAGGGCCGAAATCCTGGCATCCTGGGCCCCAGCAATCCAATGGTTTACGGACGTGGGGACCCGGATGACATGTTTCCCACATACAGGAGGAATCCTTGGGCCCTTCACTGGCTCGCCCTTCAGCTCGGCCACGTCCACTACTGGCCCTGGCCTTTGGCCGGTGCCCCATTGAACGTGTGCTCCGGAGCGATGTTTCTCCACCCATCGCTATCATTCTGCCACCAGGGGATATGTGAGAGTGGGAGTCACCATTTGTCACTGGCAGCAGTGTCACAAGTCACTAGACTTCCAGGTACCAGCTGGCCTAGGCTGCCTTCTGCCCCAGGCAAGGTCCCGAATCCTTTATCCCAGATGCTGACACCTGGGCGCTGGCGGATATTCATTTCTATCAACACAGAGGTCTGAGTGAGGGTCAGCAGGCCAGCTAGGTGAAGTCAAGGCCAGGTGAGCGGGACTAAGGCTCCTTTGCCATCACCATGGAGACAGTCCCACCACCGGAACAGTGGGCGGAGCTTATGATGGGCCTGGTGACAAGACTGAGCCAATGGCAGAGATCTGGCCCGCCAGGCAGATGACACAGGGCCCTCCATTATGACCTATGACACCTAGTGGCCACAGGATTTGAGCACACCCTGGGAAAGCCTACGCAGGCACAGGGGAGCTTCTGGTTCCGACTGGTTCAGGGCATTGCTACAACAGGCCAGGTACCTCTTTCCCACTTTCCAGAGGATATCAGTACGCAATGCCACCCCACTCAGCATCTCTTGCCTCTCTCTGTCTCTCTCTGGATGTGTTCGCTCTCTGAAATCTCTTCCTTCTCCCCCTCAGTCACTTCACAGCTTGGAGTGCCTGACAGAGTGCCTAGAGACGAAAGAGCAAAGGGGGAAGGCCTCTGGCTCTACTGGTTGCCCACGGGCAGACAAGATCTGCTGGTCTACCTGCAAGGTCTAGAGAGTGGTGATTGACCGGGGATCTACATCACGGGCCGACCCTGGCCAGGTGAAGCTTGCTGACATGTGGCAGCCTCTCCGGAGACTACTAATTCCGCTGGTCACATTGTATGCAAATACCCAGCTGAGAGCACAGGGCAGAAAACATTGACACATACCTGCCAGAGGCCTATTCTGGGTCTGAAGAGTCCACCCTGGTCTCCAGCGACTCAGCATCTCAGCACACACTTTGCCTGCACACATGGAATCCGCCTCTCTCCACAAATGCCTTCTCCTGCTAGGAAACACAGGATGTCACTCAGCCAAAGGAGAGCACAGGCAAAGTCAACTGAAGCCCGCCTTTTCACGATTTTGCCCTGTGCTGGTCCACAGGCTCCGGGGCACACTGCGTGTGCGTCACTTCTCCGAAGACAAGGCCGAAATTCGGGCATCCAGGGCCCTAGCAGTCCAGAGTCTGCGGATGGCGGCATATGGATCACCTCTTTGCCACGTACAGGAGGGAGGCCTGGGCCCTAGCCTGGCCCCGCTAGAGCTCCACGACCTCAGCTATTTTCCCTGACCTTTGGCCCGTGCCCCCGTGAGTGTGTGATTTCTAGTTCCACTTCTCCTCCGACCACTCTCAATCCGCCACCTGCGGATACCTCAGCGTGGACGTGAACATCTATCACTGTCTGCAGTGTCACGGGTCACTAGGAGTCTAGGCTCAGGCTGACCTTGGCTGTCTTCTGCCCAGGCAAGGAGCCTAATCCTTCAAAGGAAATGAGGACACGTGGTCACTGGCCGACATCCTTTCTTTCATCCACACAGCGGTCTGTACGAGGGTAAAGAGGCCAGGTAGGACAGGTGAAGGCTGAGTGCGGGGCCTAAGGCTTCTTTCTCAATCACCACGGAGACAGCCACCGGAAGGCTGGGCGGAACTTCTGACGGGGACGGGTCACAAACTCTGAGCCAATAGGAGAGGTCCGGCCTAACAGGCCAGTTAGGCAGAGGCCTCCATTTTACCCATGGACACACAACGGCCCCTTCTGTCCTTGGCCACAAAATCGAGGGCACCCAGGGAATAACTTCACAGCAGGCAACCCCTGATGTGGACAGGTTCGACATACTGGGACAGCAGGCAGGTACCTCTTGTCCACTTACGCTGGGATATCAGTAGGCAAGGCGCCCTTCCTCAGCATCTATGGCCCCTCTCTGTATGTGTTCATTCAGAGAAATCTCTCCGTTCTACCCCTGAGACAAATCACAGCTATGAGGGGCCTGAGAGAGAGCCTGGAGAGGAAACAGGGGAGGCTTCTGGCTGTACCGCGTCCCCGTGGGTAGAGAACAGCAGTTAGTCTCTCTGGAAGGTCTTAGCTTCTGTTGCTTGACATGGGCAATACGGTAGGGGCGGACCCTGGCCAGGTGGAGCTTGTGGGCAGACGCAACCTCTGGGGGAAGAATAATTCCGCTGCTGCTTTGTATGCTGTAAACCTCCCCACGCCAGGTGGGATGGGCAGAGAACATTGACCCACAACTGCCAGGGGCCTTTCCTGGGACTGAAGATCCCAACCTGGTCTCAACCTTGTCGCCTTCTCAGCACATACCTTTCCTGCACACATAATCCTGCCTTTCTCCGTCACTGCCTGATCCTACTAGGAAAAAAGCATGCCGCCCAAAAAGGCCCATGTCAGGGAAATCGAGGAGACACTGCCGTTTTCCCAATTTTTGCTGTCTACATATCCCCGCCTCCGGTGGAAGGCTGCGTATGTGGCCGGGCAGCCAAGGCAGGGCCGAAATCCTGGCATCCTGGGCCCCAGCAATCCAATGGTTTACGGACGTGGGGACCCGGATGACATGTTTCCCACATACAGGAGGAATCCTTGGGCCCTTCACTGGCTCGCCCTTCAGCTCGGCCACGTCCACTACTGGCCCTGGCCTTTGGCCGGTGCCCCATTGAACGTGTGCTCCGGAGCGATGTTTCTCCACCCATCGCTATCATTCTGCCACCAGGGGATATGTGAGAGTGGGAGTCACCATTTGTCACTGGCAGCAGTGTCACAAGTCACTAGACTTCCAGGTACCAGCTGGCCTAGGCTGCCTTCTGCCCCAGGCAAGGTCCCGAATCCTTTATCCCAGATGCTGACACCTGGGCGCTGGCGGATATTCATTTCTATCAACACAGAGGTCTGAGTGAGGGTCAGCAGGCCAGCTAGGTGAAGTCAAGGCCAGGTGAGCGGGACTAAGGCTCCTTTGCCATCACCATGGAGACAGTCCCACCACCGGAACAGTGGGCGGAGCTTATGATGGGCCTGGTGACAAGACTGAGCCAATGGCAGAGATCTGGCCCGCCAGGCAGATGACACAGGGCCCTCCATTATGACCTATGACACCTAGTGGCCACAGGATTTGAGCACACCCTGGGAAAGCCTACGCAGGCACAGGGGAGCTTCTGGTTCCGACTGGTTCAGGGCATTGCTACAACAGGCCAGGTACCTCTTTCCCACTTTCCAGAGGATATCAGTACGCAATGCCACCCCACTCAGCATCTCTTGCCTCTCTCTGTCTCTCTCTGGATGTGTTCGCTCTCTGAAATCTCTTCCTTCTCCCCCTCAGTCACTTCACAGCTTGGAGTGCCTGACAGAGTGCCTAGAGACGAAAGAGCAAAGGGGGAAGGCCTCTGGCTCTACTGGTTGCCCACGGGCAGACAAGATCTGCTGGTCTACCTGCAAGGTCTAGAGAGTGGTGATTGACCGGGGATCTACATCACGGGCCGACCCTGGCCAGGTGAAGCTTGCTGACATGTGGCAGCCTCTCCGGAGACTACTAATTCCGCTGGTCACATTGTATGCAAATACCCAGCTGAGAGCACAGGGCAGAAAACATTGACACATACCTGCCAGAGGCCTATTCTGGGTCTGAAGAGTCCACCCTGGTCTCCAGCGACTCAGCATCTCAGCACACACTTTGCCTGCACACATGGAATCCGCCTCTCTCCACAAATGCCTTCTCCTGCTAGGAAACACAGGATGTCACTCAGCCAAAGGAGAGCACAGGCAAAGTCAACTGAAGCCCGCCTTTTCACGATTTTGCCCTGTGCTGGTCCACAGGCTCCGGGGCACACTGCGTGTGCGTCACTTCTCCGAAGACAAGGCCGAAATTCGGGCATCCAGGGCCCTAGCAGTCCAGAGTCTGCGGATGGCGGCATATGGATCACCTCTTTGCCACGTACAGGAGGGAGGCCTGGGCCCTAGCCTGGCCCCGCTAGAGCTCCACGACCTCAGCTATTTTCCCTGACCTTTGGCCCGTGCCCCCGTGAGTGTGTGATTTCTAGTTCCACTTCTCCTCCGACCACTCTCAATCCGCCACCTGCGGATACCTCAGCGTGGACGTGAACATCTATCACTGTCTGCAGTGTCACGGGTCACTAGGAGTCTAGGCTCAGGCTGACCTTGGCTGTCTTCTGCCCAGGCAAGGAGCCTAATCCTTCAAAGGAAATGAGGACACGTGGTCACTGGCCGACATCCTTTCTTTCATCCACACAGCGGTCTGTACGAGGGTAAAGAGGCCAGGTAGGACAGGTGAAGGCTGAGTGCGGGGCCTAAGGCTTCTTTCTCAATCACCACGGAGACAGCCACCGGAAGGCTGGGCGGAACTTCTGACGGGGACGGGTCACAAACTCTGAGCCAATAGGAGAGGTCCGGCCTAACAGGCCAGTTAGGCAGAGGCCTCCATTTTACCCATGGACACACAACGGCCCCTTCTGTCCTTGGCCACAAAATCGAGGGCACCCAGGGAATAACTTCACAGCAGGCAACCCCTGATGTGGACAGGTTCGACATACTGGGACAGCAGGCAGGTACCTCTTGTCCACTTACGCTGGGATATCAGTAGGCAAGGCGCCCTTCCTCAGCATCTATGGCCCCTCTCTGTATGTGTTCATTCAGAGAAATCTCTCCGTTCTACCCCTGAGACAAATCACAGCTATGAGGGGCCTGAGAGAGAGCCTGGAGAGGAAACAGGGGAGGCTTCTGGCTGTACCGCGTCCCCGTGGGTAGAGAACAGCAGTTAGTCTCTCTGGAAGGTCTTAGCTTCTGTTGCTTGACATGGGCAATACGGTAGGGGCGGACCCTGGCCAGGTGGAGCTTGTGGGCAGACGCAACCTCTGGGGGAAGAATAATTCCGCTGCTGCTTTGTATGCTGTAAACCTCCCCACGCCAGGTGGGATGGGCAGAGAACATTGACCCACAACTGCCAGGGGCCTTTCCTGGGACTGAAGATCCCAACCTGGTCTCAACCTTGTCGCCTTCTCAGCACATACCTTTCCTGCACACATAATCCTGCCTTTCTCCGTCACTGCCTGATCCTACTAGGAAAAAAGCATGCCGCCCAAAAAGGCCCATGTCAGGGAAATCGAGGAGACACTGCCGTTTTCCCAATTTTTGCTGTCTACATATCCCCGCCTCCGGTGGAAGGCTGCGTATGTGGCCGGGCAGCCAAGGCAGGGCCGAAATCCTGGCATCCTGGGCCCCAGCAATCCAATGGTTTACGGACGTGGGGACCCGGATGACATGTTTCCCACATACAGGAGGAATCCTTGGGCCCTTCACTGGCTCGCCCTTCAGCTCGGCCACGTCCACTACTGGCCCTGGCCTTTGGCCGGTGCCCCATTGAACGTGTGCTCCGGAGCGATGTTTCTCCACCCATCGCTATCATTCTGCCACCAGGGGATATGTGAGAGTGGGAGTCACCATTTGTCACTGGCAGCAGTGTCACAAGTCACTAGACTTCCAGGTACCAGCTGGCCTAGGCTGCCTTCTGCCCCAGGCAAGGTCCCGAATCCTTTATCCCAGATGCTGACACCTGGGCGCTGGCGGATATTCATTTCTATCAACACAGAGGTCTGAGTGAGGGTCAGCAGGCCAGCTAGGTGAAGTCAAGGCCAGGTGAGCGGGACTAAGGCTCCTTTGCCATCACCATGGAGACAGTCCCACCACCGGAACAGTGGGCGGAGCTTATGATGGGCCTGGTGACAAGACTGAGCCAATGGCAGAGATCTGGCCCGCCAGGCAGATGACACAGGGCCCTCCATTATGACCTATGACACCTAGTGGCCACAGGATTTGAGCACACCCTGGGAAAGCCTACGCAGGCACAGGGGAGCTTCTGGTTCCGACTGGTTCAGGGCATTGCTACAACAGGCCAGGTACCTCTTTCCCACTTTCCAGAGGATATCAGTACGCAATGCCACCCCACTCAGCATCTCTTGCCTCTCTCTGTCTCTCTCTGGATGTGTTCGCTCTCTGAAATCTCTTCCTTCTCCCCCAGAGTCACTTCACAGCTTGGAGTGCCTGACAGAGTGCCTAGAGACGAAAGAGCAAAGGGGGAAGGCCTCTGGCTCTACTGGTTGCCCACGGGCAGACAAGATCTGCTGGTCTATCTGCAAGGTCTAGAGAGTGGTGATTGACCGGGGATCTACATCACGGGCCGACCCTGGCCAGGTGAAGCTTGCTGACATGTGGCAGCCTCTCCGGAGACTACTAATTCCGCTGGTCACATTGTATGCAAATACCCAGCTGAGAGCACAGGGCAGAAAACATTGACACATACCTGCCAGAGGCCTATTCTGGGTCTGAAGAGTCCACCCTGGTCTCCAGCGACTCAGCATCTCAGCACACACTTTGCCTGCACACATGGAATCCGCCTCTCTCCACAAATGCCTTCTCCTGCTAGGAAACACAGGATGTCACTCAGCCAAAGGAGAGCACAGGCAAAGTCAACTGAAGCCCGCCTTTTCACGATTTTGCCCTGTGCTGGTCCACAGGCTCCGGGGCACACTGCGTGTGCGTCACTTCTCCGAAGACAAGGCCGAAATTCGGGCATCCAGGGCCCTAGCAGTCCAGAGTCTGCGGATGGCGGCATATGGATCACCTCTTTGCCACGTACAGGAGGGAGGCCTGGGCCCTAGCCTGGCCCCGCTAGAGCTCCACGACCTCAGCTATTTTCCCTGACCTTTGGCCCGTGCCCCCGTGAGTGTGTGATTTCTAGTTCCACTTCTCCTCCGACCACTCTCAATCCGCCACCTGCGGATACCTCAGCGTGGACGTGAACATCTATCACTGTCTGCAGTGTCACGGGTCACTAGGAGTCTAGGCTCAGGCTGACCTTGGCTGTCTTCTGCCCAGGCAAGGAGCCTAATCCTTCAAAGGAAATGAGGACACGTGGTCACTGGCCGACATCCTTTCTTTCATCCACACAGCGGTCTGTACGAGGGTAAAGAGGCCAGGTAGGACAGGTGAAGGCTGAGTGCGGGGCCTAAGGCTTCTTTCTCAATCACCACGGAGACAGCCACCGGAAGGCTGGGCGGAACTTCTGACGGGGACGGGTCACAAACTCTGAGCCAATAGGAGAGGTCCGGCCTAACAGGCCAGTTAGGCAGAGGCCTCCATTTTACCCATGGACACACAACGGCCCCTTCTGTCCTTGGCCACAAAATCGAGGGCACCCAGGGAATAACTTCACAGCAGGCAACCCCTGATGTGGACAGGTTCGACATACTGGGACAGCAGGCAGGTACCTCTTGTCCACTTACGCTGGGATATCAGTAGGCAAGGCGCCCTTCCTCAGCATCTATGGCCCCTCTCTGTATGTGTTCATTCAGAGAAATCTCTCCGTTCTACCCCTGAGACAAATCACAGCTATGAGGGGCCTGAGAGAGAGCCTGGAGAGGAAACAGGGGAGGCTTCTGGCTGTACCGCGTCCCCGTGGGTAGAGAACAGCAGTTAGTCTCTCTGGAAGGTCTTAGCTTCTGTTGCTTGACATGGGCAATACGGTAGGGGCGGACCCTGGCCAGGTGGAGCTTGTGGGCAGACGCAACCTCTGGGGGAAGAATAATTCCGCTGCTGCTTTGTATGCTGTAAACCTCCCCACGCCAGGTGGGATGGGCAGAGAACATTGACCCACAACTGCCAGGGGCCTTTCCTGGGACTGAAGATCCCAACCTGGTCTCAACCTTGTCGCCTTCTCAGCACATACCTTTCCTGCACACATAATCCTGCCTTTCTCCGTCACTGCCTGATCCTACTAGGAAAAAAGCATGCCGCCCAAAAAGGCCCATGTCAGGGAAATCGAGGAGACACTGCCGTTTTCCCAATTTTTGCTGTCTACATATCCCCGCCTCCGGTGGAAGGCTGCGTATGTGGCCGGGCAGCCAAGGCAGGGCCGAAATCCTGGCATCCTGGGCCCCAGCAATCCAATGGTTTACGGACGTGGGGACCCGGATGACATGTTTCCCACATACAGGAGGAATCCTTGGGCCCTTCACTGGCTCGCCCTTCAGCTCGGCCACGTCCACTACTGGCCCTGGCCTTTGGCCGGTGCCCCATTGAACGTGTGCTCCGGAGCGATGTTTCTCCACCCATCGCTATCATTCTGCCACCAGGGGATATGTGAGGGTGGGAGTCACCATTTGTCACTGGCAGCAGTGTCACAAGTCACTAGACTTCCAGGTACCAGCTGGCCTAGGCTGCCTTCTGCCCCAGGCAAGGTCCCGAATCCTTTATCCCAGATGCTGACACCTGGGCGCTGGCGGATATTCATTTTTATCAACACAGAGGTCTGAGTGAGGGTCAGCAGGCCAGCTAGGTGAAGTCAAGGCCAGGTGGGCGGGACTAAGGCTCCTTTGCCATCACCATGGAGACAGTCCCACCACCGGAACAGTGGGCGGAGCTTATGATGGGCCTGGTGACAAGACTGAGCCAATGGCAGAGATCTGGCCCGCCAGGCAGATGACACAGGGCCCTCCATTATGACCTATGACACCTAGTGGCCACAGGATTTGAGCACACCCTGGGAAAGCCTACGCAGGCACAGGGGAGCTTCTGGTTCCGACTGGTTCAGGGCATTGCTACAACAGGCCAGGTACCTCTTTCCCACTTTCCAGAGGATATCAGTACGCAATGCCACCCCACTCAGCATCTCTTGCCTCTCTCTGTCTCTCTCTGGATGTGTTCGCTCTCTGAAATCTCTTCCTTCTCCCCCTCAGTCACTTCACAGCTTGGAGTGCCTGACAGAGTGCCTAGAGACGAAAGAGCAAAGGGGGAAGGCCTCTGGCTCTACTGGTTGCCCACGGGCAGACAAGATCTGCTGGTCTACCTGCAAGGTCTAGAGAGTGGTGATTGACCGGGGATCTACATCACGGGCCGACCCTGGCCAGGTGAAGCTTGCTGACATGTGGCAGCCTCTCCGGAGACTACTAATTCCGCTGGTCACATTGTATGCAAATACCCAGCTGAGAGCACAGGGCAGAAAACATTGACACATACCTGCCAGAGGCCTATTCTGGGTCTGAAGAGTCCACCCTGGTCTCCAGCGACTCAGCATCTCAGCACACACTTTGCCTGCACACATGGAATCCGCCTCTCTCCACAAATGCCTTCTCCTGCTAGGAAACACAGGATGTCACTCAGCCAAAGGAGAGCACAGGCAAAGTCAACTGAAGCCCGCCTTTTCACGATTTTGCCCTGTGCTGGTCCACAGGCTCCGGGGCACACTGCGTGTGCGTCACTTCTCCGAAGACAAGGCCGAAATTCGGGCATCCAGGGCCCTAGCAGTCCAGAGTCTGCGGATGGCGGCATATGGATCACCTCTTTGCCACGTACAGGAGGGAGGCCTGGGCCCTAGCCTGGCCCCGCTAGAGCTCCACGACCTCAGCTATTTTCCCTGACCTTTGGCCCGTGCCCCCGTGAGTGTGTGATTTCTAGTTCCACTTCTCCTCCGACCACTCTCAATCCGCCACCTGCGGATACCTCAGCGTGGACGTGAACATCTATCACTGTCTGCAGTGTCACGGGTCACTAGGAGTCTAGGCTCAGGCTGACCTTGGCTGTCTTCTGCCCAGGCAAGGAGCCTAATCCTTCAAAGGAAATGAGGACACGTGGTCACTGGCCGACATCCTTTCTTTCATCCACACAGCGGTCTGTACGAGGGTAAAGAGGCCAGGTAGGACAGGTGAAGGCTGAGTGCGGGGCCTAAGGCTTCTTTCTCAATCACCACGGAGACAGCCACCGGAAGGCTGGGCGGAACTTCTGACGGGGACGGGTCACAAACTCTGAGCCAATAGGAGAGGTCCGGCCTAACAGGCCAGTTAGGCAGAGGCCTCCATTTTACCCATGGACACACAACGGCCCCTTCTGTCCTTGGCCACAAAATCGAGGGCACCCAGGGAATAACTTCACAGCAGGCAACCCCTGATGTGGACAGGTTCGACATACTGGGACAGCAGGCAGGTACCTCTTGTCCACTTACGCTGGGATATCAGTAGGCAAGGCGCCCTTCCTCAGCATCTATGGCCCCTCTCTGTATGTGTTCATTCAGAGAAATCTCTCCGTTCTACCCCTGAGACAAATCACAGCTATGAGGGGCCTGAGAGAGAGCCTGGAGAGGAAACAGGGGAGGCTTCTGGCTGTACCGCGTCCCCGTGGGTAGAGAACAGCAGTTAGTCTCTCTGGAAGGTCTTAGCTTCTGTTGCTTGACATGGGCAATACGGTAGGGGCGGACCCTGGCCAGGTGGAGCTTGTGGGCAGACGCAACCTCTGGGGGAAGAATAATTCCGCTGCTGCTTTGTATGCTGTAAACCTCCCCACGCCAGGTGGGATGGGCAGAGAACATTGACCCACAACTGCCAGGGGCCTTTCCTGGGACTGAAGATCCCAACCTGGTCTCAACCTTGTCGCCTTCTCAGCACATACCTTTCCTGCACACATAATCCTGCCTTTCTCCGTCACTGCCTGATCCTACTAGGAAAAAAGCATGCCGCCCAAAAAGGCCCATGTCAGGGAAATCGAGGAGACACTGCCGTTTTCCCAATTTTTGCTGTCTACATATCCCCGCCTCCGGTGGAAGGCTGCGTATGTGGCCGGGCAGCCAAGGCAGGGCCGAAATCCTGGCATCCTGGGCCCCAGCAATCCAATGGTTTACGGACGTGGGGACCCGGATGACATGTTTCCCACATACAGGAGGAATCCTTGGGCCCTTCACTGGCTCGCCCTTCAGCTCGGCCACGTCCACTACTGGCCCTGGCCTTTGGCCGGTGCCCCATTGAACGTGTGCTCCGGAGCGATGTTTCTCCACCCATCGCTATCATTCTGCCACCAGGGGATATGTGAGAGTGGGAGTCACCATTTGTCACTGGCAGCAGTGTCACAAGTCACTAGACTTCCAGGTACCAGCTGGCCTAGGCTGCCTTCTGCCCCAGGCAAGGTCCCGAATCCTTTATCCCAGATGCTGACACCTGGGCGCTGGCGGATATTCCTTTTTATCAACACAGAGGTCTGAGTGAGGGTCAGCAGGCCAGCTAGGTGAAGTCAAGGCCAGGTGAGCGGGACTAAGGCTCCTTTGCCATCACCATGGAGACAGTCCCACCACCGGAACAGTGGGCGGAGCTTATGATGGGCCTGGTGACAAGACTGAGCCAATGGCAGAGATCTGGCCCGCCAGGCAGATGACACAGGGCCCTCCATTATGACCTATGACACCTAGTGGCCACAGGATTTGAGCACACCCTGGGAAAGCCTACGCAGGCACAGGGGAGCTTCTGGTTCCGACTGGTTCAGGGCATTGCTACAACAGGCCAGGTACCTCTTTCCCACTTTCCAGAGGATATCAGTACGCAATGCCACCCCACTCAGCATCTCTTGCCTCTCTCTGTCTCTCTCTGGATGTGTTCGCTCTCTGAAATCTCTTCCTTCTCCCCCTCAGTCACTTCACAGCTTGGAGTGCCTGACAGAGTGCCTAGAGACGAAAGAGCAAAGGGGGAAGGCCTCTGGCTCTACTGGTTGCCCACGGGCAGACAAGATCTGCTGGTCTACCTGCAAGGTCTAGAGAGTGGTGATTGACCGGGGATCTACATCACGGGCCGACCCTGGCCAGGTGAAGCTTGCTGACATGTGGCAGCCTCTCCGGAGACTACTAATTCCGCTGGTCACATTGTATGCAAATACCCAGCTGAGAGCACAGGGCAGAAAACATTGACACATACCTGCCAGAGGCCTATTCTGGGTCTGAAGAGTCCACCCTGGTCTCCAGCGACTCAGCATCTCAGCACACACTTTGCCTGCACACATGGAATCCGCCTCTCTCCACAAATGCCTTCTCCTGCTAGGAAACACAGGATGTCACTCAGCCAAAGGAGAGCACAGGCAAAGTCAACTGAAGCCCGCCTTTTCACGATTTTGCCCTGTGCTGGTCCACAGGCTCCGGGGCACACTGCGTGTGCGTCACTTCTCCGAAGACAAGGCCGAAATTCGGGCATCCAGGGCCCTAGCAGTCCAGAGTCTGCGGACGGCGGCATATGGATCACCTCTTTGCCACGTACAGGAGGGAGGCCTGGGCCCTAGCCTGGCCCCGCTAGAGCTCCACGACCTCAGCTATTTTCCCTGACCTTTGGCCCGTGCCCCCGTGAGTGTGTGATTTCTAGTTCCACTTCTCCTCCGACCACTCTCAATCCGCCACCTGCGGATACCTCAGCGTGGACGTGAACATCTATCACTGTCTGCAGTGTCACGGGTCACTAGGAGTCTAGGCTCAGGCTGACCTTGGCTGTCTTCTGCCCAGGCAAGGAGCCTAATCCTTCAAAGGAAATGAGGACACGTGGTCACTGGCCGACATCCTTTCTTTCATCCACACAGCGGTCTGTACGAGGGTAAAGAGGCCAGGTAGGACAGGTGAAGGCTGAGTGCGGGGCCTAAGGCTTCTTTCTCAATCACCACGGAGACAGCCACCGGAAGGCTGGGCGGAACTTCTGACGGGGACGGGTCACAAACTCTGAGCCAATAGGAGAGGTCCGGCCTAACAGGCCAGTTAGGCAGAGGCCTCCATTTTACCCATGGACACACAACGGCCCCTTCTGTCCTTGGCCACAAAATCGAGGGCACCCAGGGAATAACTTCACAGCAGGCAACCCCTGATGTGGACAGGTTCGACATACTGGGACAGCAGGCAGGTACCTCTTGTCCACTTACGCTGGGATATCAGTAGGCAAGGCGCCCTTCCTCAGCATCTATGGCCCCTCTCTGTATGTGTTCATTCAGAGAAATCTCTCCGTTCTACCCCTGAGACAAATCACAGCTATGAGGGGCCTGAGAGAGAGCCTGGAGAGGAAACAGGGGAGGCTTCTGGCTGTACCGCGTCCCCGTGGGTAGAGAACAGCAGTTAGTCTCTCTGGAAGGTCTTAGCTTCTGTTGCTTGACATGGGCAATACGGTAGGGGCGGACCCTGGCCAGGTGGAGCTTGTGGGCAGACGCAACCTCTGGGGGAAGAATAATTCCGCTGCTGCTTTGTATGCTGTAAACCTCCCCACGCCAGGTGGGATGGGCAGAGAACATTGACCCACAACTGCCAGGGGCCTTTCCTGGGACTGAAGATCCCAACCTGGTCTCAACCTTGTCGCCTTCTCAGCACATACCTTTCCTGCACACATAATCCTGCCTTTCTCCGTCACTGCCTGATCCTACTAGGAAAAAAGCATGCCGCCCAAAAAGGCCCATGTCAGGGAAATCGAGGAGACACTGCCGTTTTCCCAATTTTTGCTGTCTACATATCCCCGCCTCCGGTGGAAGGCTGCGTATGTGGCCGGGCAGCCAAGGCAGGGCCGAAATCCTGGCATCCTGGGCCCCAGCAATCCAATGGTTTACGGACGTGGGGACCCGGATGACATGTTTCCCACATACAGGAGGAATCCTTGGGCCCTTCACTGGCTCGCCCTTCAGCTCGGCCACGTCCACTACTGGCCCTGGCCTTTGGCCGGTGCCCCATTGAACGTGTGCTCCGGAGCGATGTTTCTCCACCCATCGCTATCATTCTGCCACCAGGGGATATGTGAGAGTGGGAGTCACCATTTGTCACTGGCAGCAGTGTCACAAGTCACTAGACTTCCAGGTACCAGCTGGCCTAGGCTGCCTTCTGCCCCAGGCAAGGTCCCGAATCCTTTATCCCAGATGCTGACACCTGGGCGCTGGCGGATATTCATTTTTATCAACACAGAGGTCTGAGTGAGGGTCAGCAGGCCAGCTAGGTGAAGTCAAGGCCAGGTGAGCGGGACTAAGGCTCCTTTGCCATCACCATGGAGACAGTCCCACCACCGGAACAGTGGGCGGAGCTTATGATGGGCCTGGTGACAAGACTGAGCCAATGGCAGAGATCTGGCCCGCCAGGCAGATGACACAGGGCCCTCCATTATGACCTATGACACCTAGTGGCCACAGGATTTGAGCACACCCTGGGAAAGCCTACGCAGGCACAGGGGAGCTTCTGGTTCCGACTGGTTCAGGGCATTGCTACAACAGGCCAGGTACCTCTTTCCCACTTTCCAGAGGATATCAGTACACAATGCCACCCCACTCAGCATCTCTTGCCTCTCTCTGTCTCTCTCTGGATGTGTTCGCTCTCTGAAATCTCTTCCTTCTCCCCCAGAGTCACTTCACAGCTTGGAGTGCCTGACAGAGTGCCTAGAGACGAAAGAGCAAAGGGGGAAGGCCTCTGGCTCTACTGGTTGCCCACGGGCAGACAAGATCTGCTGGTCTATCTGCAAGGTCTAGAGAGTGGTGATTGACCGGGGATCTACATCACGGGCCGACCCTGGCCAGGTGAAGCTTGCTGACATGTGGCAGCCTCTCCGGAGACTACTAATTCCGCTGGTCACATTGTATGCAAATACCCAGCTGAGAGCACAGGGCAGAAAACATTGACACATACCTGCCAGAGGCCTATTCTGGGTCTGAAGAGTCCACCCTGGTCTCCAGCGACTCAGCATCTCAGCACACACTTTGCCTGCACACATGGAATCCGCCTCTCTCCACAAATGCCTTCTCCTGCTAGGAAACACAGGATGTCACTCAGCCAAAGGAGAGCACAGGCAAAGTCAACTGAAGCCCGCCTTTTCACGATTTTGCCCTGTGCTGGTCCACAGGCTCCGGGGCACACTGCGTGTGCGTCACTTCTCCGAAGACAAGGCCGAAATTCGGGCATCCAGGGCCCTAGCAGTCCAGAGTCTGCGGATGGCGGCATATGGATCACCTCTTTGCCACGTACAGGAGGGAGGCCTGGGCCCTAGCCTGGCCCCGCTAGAGCTCCACGACCTCAGCTATTTTCCCTGACCTTTGGCCCGTGCCCCCGTGAGTGTGTGATTTCTAGTTCCACTTCTCCTCCGACCACTCTCAATCCGCCACCTGCGGATACCTCAGCGTGGACGTGAACATCTATCACTGTCTGCAGTGTCACGGGTCACTAGGAGTCTAGGCTCAGGCTGACCTTGGCTGTCTTCTGCCCAGGCAAGGAGCCTAATCCTTCAAAGGAAATGAGGACACGTGGTCACTGGCCGACATCCTTTCTTTCATCCACACAGCGGTCTGTACGAGGGTAAAGAGGCCAGGTAGGACAGGTGAAGGCTGAGTGCGGGGCCTAAGGCTTCTTTCTCAATCACCACGGAGACAGCCACCGGAAGGCTGGGCGGAACTTCTGACGGGGACGGGTCACAAACTCTGAGCCAATAGGAGAGGTCCGGCCTAACAGGCCAGTTAGGCAGAGGCCTCCATTTTACCCATGGACACACAACGGCCCCTTCTGTCCTTGGCCACAAAATCAAAGGCACCCAGGGAATAACTTCACAGCAGGCAACCCCTGATGTGGACAGGTTCGACATACTGGGACAGCAGGCAGGTACCTCTTGTCTACTTATGCTGGGATATCAGTAGGCAAGGAGCCCTTCCTCAGCATCTATGGCCCCTCTCTGTATGTGTTCATTCAGAGAAATCTCTCCGTTCTACCCCTGAGACAAATCACAGCTATGAGGGGCCTGAGAGAGAGCCTGGAGAGGAAACAGGGGAGGCTTCTGGCTGTACCGCGTCCCCGTGGGTAGAGAATAGCAGTTAGTCTCTCTGGAAGGTCTTAGCTTCTGTTGCTTGACATGGGCAATACGGTAGGGGCGGACCCTGGCCAGGTGGAGCTTGTGGGCAGACGCAACCTCTGGGGGAAGAATAATTCCGCTGCTGCTTTGTATGCTGTAAACCTCCCCACGCCAGGTGGGATGGGCAGAGAACATTGACCCACAACTGCCAGGGGCCTTTCCTGGGACTGAAGATCCCAACCTGGTCTCAACCTTGTCGCCTTCTCAGCACATACCTTTCCTGCACACATAATCCTGCCTTTCTCCGTCACTGCCTGATCCTACTAGGAAAAAAGCATGCCGCCCAAAAAGGCCCATGTCAGGGAAATCGAGGAGACACTGCCGTTTTCCCAATTTTTGCTGTCTACATATCCCCGCCTCCGGTGGAAGGCTGCGTATGTGGCCGGGCAGCCAAGGCAAGGCCGAAATCCTGGCATCCTGGGCCCCAGCAATCCAATGGTTTACGGACGTGGGGACCCGGATGACATGTTTCCCACATACAGGAGGAATCCTTGGGCCCTTCACTGGCTCGCCCTTCAGCTCGGCCACGTCCACTACTGGCCCTGGCCTTTGGCCGGTGCCCCATTGAACGTGTGCTCCGGAGCGATGTTTCTCCACCCATCGCTATCATTCTGCCACCAGGGGATATGTGAGAGTGGGAGTCACCATTTGTCACTGGCAGCAGTGTCACAAGTCACTAGACTTCCAGGTACCAGCTGGCCTAGGCTGCCTTCTGCCCCAGGCAAGGTCCCGAATCCTTTATCCCAGATGCTGACACCTGGGCGCTGGCGGATATTCATTTTTATCAACACAGAGGTCTGAGTGAGGGTCAGCAGGCCAGCTAGGTGAAGTCAAGGCCAGGTGGGCGGGACTAAGGCTCCTTTGCCATCACCATGGAGACAGTCCCACCACCGGAACAGTGGGCGGAGCTTATGATGGGCCTGGTGACAAGACTGAGCCAATGGCAGAGATCTGGCCCGCCAGGCAGATGACACAGGGCCCTCCATTATGACCTATGACACCTAGTGGCCACAGGATTTGAGCACACCCTGGGAAAGCCTACGCAGGCACAGGGGAGCTTCTGGTTCCGACTGGTTCAGGGCATTGCTACAACAGGCCAGGTACCTCTTTCCCACTTTCCAGAGGATATCAGTACGCAATGCCACCCCACTCAGCATCTCTTGCCTCTCTCTGTCTCTCTCTGGATGTGTTCGCTCTCTGAAATCTCTTCCTTCTCCCCCAGAGTCACTTCACAGCTTGGAGTGCCTGACAGAGTGCCTAGAGACGAAAGAGCAAAGGGGGAAGGCCTCTGGCTCTACTGGTTGCCCACGGGCAGACAAGATCTGCTGGTCTACCTGCAAGGTCTAGAGAGTGGTGATTGACCGGGGATCTACATCACGGGCCGACCCTGGCCAGGTGAAGCTTGCTGACATGTGGCAGCCTCTCCGGAGACTACTAATTCCGCTGGTCACATTGTATGCAAATACCCAGCTGAGAGCACAGGGCAGAAAACATTGACACATACCTGCCAGAGGCCTATTCTGGGTCTGAAGAGTCCACCCTGGTCTCCAGCGACTCAGCATCTCAGCACACACTTTGCCTGCACACATGGAATCCGCCTCTCTCCACAAATGCCTTCTCCTGCTAGGAAACACAGGATGTCACTCAGCCAAAGGAGAGCACAGGCAAAGTCAACTGAAGCCCGCCTTTTCACGATTTTGCCCTGTGCTGGTCCACAGGCTCCGGGGCACACTGCGTGTGCGTCACTTCTCCGAAGACAAGGCCGAAATTCGGGCATCCAGGGCCCTAGCAGTCCAGAGTCTGCGGATGGCGGCATATGGATCACCTCTTTGCCACGTACAGGAGGGAGGCCTGGGCCCTAGCCTGGCCCCGCTAGAGCTCCACGACCTCAGCTATTTTCCCTGACCTTTGGCCCGTGCCCCCGTGAGTGTGTGATTTCTAGTTCCACTTCTCCTCCGACCACTCTCAATCCGCCACCTGCGGATACCTCAGCGTGGACGTGAACATCTATCACTGTCTGCAGTGTCACGGGTCACTAGGAGTCTAGGCTCAGGCTGACCTTGGCTGTCTTCTGCCCAGGCAAGGAGCCTAATCCTTCAAAGGAAATGAGGACACGTGGTCACTGGCCGACATCCTTTCTTTCATCCACACAGCGGTCTGTACGAGGGTAAAGAGGCCAGGTAGGACAGGTGAAGGCTGAGTGCGGGGCCTAAGGCTTCTTTCTCAATCACCACGGAGACAGCCACCGGAAGGCTGGGCGGAACTTCTGACGGGGACGGGTCACAAACTCTGAGCCAATAGGAGAGGTCCGGCCTAACAGGCCAGTTAGGCAGAGGCCTCCATTTTACCCATGGACACACAACGGCCCCTTCTGTCCTTGGCCACAAAATCGAGGGCACCCAGGGAATAACTTCACAGCAGGCAACCCCTGATGTGGACAGGTTCGACATACTGGGACAGCAGGCAGGTACCTCTTGTCCACTTACGCTGGGATATCAGTAGGCAAGGCGCCCTTCCTCAGCATCTATGGCCCCTCTCTGTATGTGTTCATTCAGAGAAATCTCTCCGTTCTACCCCTGAGACAAATCACAGCTATGAGGGGCCTGAGAGAGAGCCTGGAGAGGAAACAGGGGAGGCTTCTGGCTGTACCGCGTCCCCGTGGGTAGAGAACAGCAGTTAGTCTCTCTGGAAGGTCTTAGCTTCTGTTGCTTGACATGGGCAATACGGTAGGGGCGGACCCTGGCCAGGTGGAGCTTGTGGGCAGACGCAACCTCTGGGGGAAGAATAATTCCGCTGCTGCTTTGTATGCTGTAAACCTCCCCACGCCAGGTGGGATGGGCAGAGAACATTGACCCACAACTGCCAGGGGCCTTTCCTGGGACTGAAGATCCCAACCTGGTCTCAACCTTGTCGCCTTCTCAGCACATACCTTTCCTGCACACATAATCCTGCCTTTCTCCGTCACTGCCTGATCCTACTAGGAAAAAAGCATGCCGCCCAAAAAGGCCCATGTCAGGGAAATCGAGGAGACACTGCCGTTTTCCCAATTTTTGCTGTCTACATATCCCCGCCTCCGGTGGAAGGCTGCGTATGTGGCCGGGCAGCCAAGGCAGGGCCGAAATCCTGGCATCCTGGGCCCCAGCAATCCAATGGTTTACAGACGTGGGGACCCGGATGACATGTTTCCCACATACAGGAGGAATCCTTGGGCCCTTCACTGGCTCGCCCTTCAGCTCGGCCACGTCCACTACTGGCCCTGGCCTTTGGCCGGTGCCCCATTGAACGTGTGCTCCGGAGCGATGTTTCTCCACCCATCGCTATCATTCTGCCACCAGGGGATATGTGAGAGTGGGAGTCACCATTTGTCACTGGCAGCAGTGTCACAAGTCACTAGACTTCCAGGTACCAGCTGGCCTAGGCTGCCTTCTGCCCCAGGCAAGGTCCCGAATCCTTTATCCCAGATGCTGACACCTGGGCGCTGGCGGATATTCCTTTTTATCAACACAGAGGTCTGAGTGAGGGTCAGCAGGCCAGCTAGGTGAAGTCAAGGCCAGGTGAGCGGGACTAAGGCTCCTTTGCCATCACCATGGAGACAGTCCCACCACCGGAACAGTGGGCGGAGCTTATGATGGGCCTGGTGACAAGACTGAGCCAATGGCAGAGATCTGGCCCGCCAGGCAGATGACACAGGGCCCTCCATTATGACCTATGACACCTAGTGGCCACAGGATTTGAGCACACCCTGGGAAAGCCTACGCAGGCACAGGGGAGCTTCTGGTTCCGACTGGTTCAGGGCATTGCTACAACAGGCCAGGTACCTCTTTCCCACTTTCCAGAGGATATCAGTACACAATGCCACCCCACTCAGCATCTCTTGCCTCTCTCTGTCTCTCTCTGGATGTGTTCGCTCTCTGAAATCTCTTCCTTCTCCCCCAGAGTCACTTCACAGCTTGGAGTGCCTGACAGAGTGCCTAGAGACGAAAGAGCAAAGGGGGAAGGCCTCTGGCTCTACTGGTTGCCCACGGGCAGACAAGATCTGCTGGTCTATCTGCAAGGTCTAGAGAGTGGTGATTGACCGGGGATCTACATCACGGGCCGACCCTGGCCAGGTGAAGCTTGCTGACATGTGGCAGCCTCTCCGGAGACTACTAATTCCGCTGGTCACATTGTATGCAAATACCCAGCTGAGAGCACAGGGCAGAAAACATTGACACATACCTGCCAGAGGCCTATTCTGGGTCTGAAGAGTCCACCCTGGTCTCCAGCGACTCAGCATCTCAGCACACACTTTGCCTGCACACATGGAATCCGCCTCTCTCCACAAATGCCTTCTCCTGCTAGGAAACACAGGATGTCACTCAGCCAAAGGAGAGCACAGGCAAAGTCAACTGAAGCCCGCCTTTTCACGATTTTGCCCTGTGCTGGTCCACAGGCTCCGGGGCACACTGCGTGTGCGTCACTTCTCCGAAGACAAGGCCGAAATTCGGGCATCCAGGGCCCTAGCAGTCCAGAGTCTGCGGATGGCGGCATATGGATCACCTCTTTGCCACGTACAGGAGGGAGGCCTGGGCCCTAGCCTGGCCCCGCTAGAGCTCCACGACCTCAGCTATTTTCCCTGACCTTTGGCCCGTGCCCCCGTGAGTGTGTGATTTCTAGTTCCACTTCTCCTCCGACCACTCTCAATCCGCCACCTGCGGATACCTCAGCGTGGACGTGAACATCTATCACTGTCTGCAGTGTCACGGGTCACTAGGAGTCTAGGCTCAGGCTGACCTTGGCTGTCTTCTGCCCAGGCAAGGAGCCTAATCCTTCAAAGGAAATGAGGACACGTGGTCACTGGCCGACATCCTTTCTTTCATCCACACAGCGGTCTGTACGAGGGTAAAGAGGCCAGGTAGGACAGGTGAAGGCTGAGTGCGGGGCCTAAGGCTTCTTTCTCAATCACCACGGAGACAGCCACCGGAAGGCTGGGCGGAACTTCTGACGGGGACGGGTCACAAACTCTGAGCCAATAGGAGAGGTCCGGCCTAACAGGCCAGTTAGGCAGAGGCCTCCATTTTACCCATGGACACACAACGGCCCCTTCTGTCCTTGGCCACAAAATCGAGGGCACCCAGGGAATAACTTCACAGCAGGCAACCCCTGATGTGGACAGGTTCGACATACTGGGACAGCAGGCAGGTACCTCTTGTCCACTTACGCTGGGATATCAGTAGGCAAGGCGCCCTTCCTCAGCATCTATGGCCCCTCTCTGTATGTGTTCATTCAGAGAAATCTCTCCGTTCTACCCCTGAGACAAATCACAGCTATGAGGGGCCTGAGAGAGAGCCTGGAGAGGAAACAGGGGAGGCTTCTGGCTGTACCGCGTCCCCGTGGGTAGAGAACAGCAGTTAGTCTCTCTGGAAGGTCTTAGCTTCTGTTGCTTGACATGGGCAATACGGTAGGGGCGGACCCTGGCCAGGTGGAGCTTGTGGGCAGACGCAACCTCTGGGGGAAGAATAATTCCGCTGCTGCTTTGTATGCTGTAAACCTCCCCACGCCAGGTGGGATGGGCAGAGAACATTGACCCACAACTGCCAGGGGCCTTTCCTGGGACTGAAGATCCCAACCTGGTCTCAACCTTGTCGCCTTCTCAGCACATACCTTTCCTGCACACATAATCCTGCCTTTCTCCGTCACTGCCTGATCCTACTAGGAAAAAAGCATGCCGCCCAAAAAGGCCCATGTCAGGGAAATCGAGGAGACACTGCCGTTTTCCCAATTTTTGCTGTCTACATATCCCCGCCTCCGGTGGAAGGCTGCGTATGTGGCCGGGCAGCCAAGGCAAGGCCGAAATCCTGGCATCCTGGGCCCCAGCAATCCAATGGTTTACGGACGTGGGGACCCGGATGACATGTTTCCCACATACAGGAGGAATCCTTGGGCCCTTCACTGGCTCGCCCTTCAGCTCGGCCACGTCCACTACTGGCCCTGGCCTTTGGCCGGTGCCCCATTGAACGTGTGCTCCGGAGCGATGTTTCTCCACCCATCGCTATCATTCTGCCACCAGGGGATATGTGAGAGTGGGAGTCACCATTTGTCACTGGCAGCAGTGTCACAAGTCACTAGACTTCCAGGTACCAGCTGGCCTAGGCTGCCTTCTGCCCCAGGCAAGGTCCCGAATCCTTTATCCCAGATGCTGACACCTGGGCGCTGGCGGATATTCATTTCTATCAACACAGAGGTCTGAGTGAGGGTCAGCAGGCCAGCTAGGTGAAGTCAAGGCCAGGTGAGCGGGACTAAGGCTCCTTTGCCATCACCATGGAGACAGTCCCACCACCGGAACAGTGGGCGGAGCTTATGATGGGCCTGGTGACAAGACTGAGCCAATGGCAGAGATCTGGCCCGCCAGGCAGATGACACAGGGCCCTCCATTATGACCTATGACACCTAGTGGCCACAGGATTTGAGCACACCCTGGGAAAGCCTACGCAGGCACAGGGGAGCTTCTGGTTCCGACTGGTTCAGGGCATTGCTACAACAGGCCAGGTACCTCTTTCCCACTTTCCAGAGGATATCAGTACGCAATGCCACCCCACTCAGCATCTCTTGCCTCTCTCTGTCTCTCTCTGGATGTGTTCGCTCTCTGAAATCTCTTCCTTCTCCCCCAGAGTCACTTCACAGCTTGGAGTGCCTGACAGAGTGCCTAGAGACGAAAGAGCAAAGGGGGAAGGCCTCTGGCTCTACTGGTTGCCCACGGGCAGACAAGATCTGCTGGTCTATCTGCAAGGTCTAGAGAGTGGTGATTGACCGGGGATCTACATCACGGGCCGACCCTGGCCAGGTGAAGCTTGCTGACATGTGGCAGCCTCTCCGGAGACTACTAATTCCGCTGGTCACATTGTATGCAAATACCCAGCTGAGAGCACAGGGCAGAAAACATTGACACATACCTGCCAGAGGCCTATTCTGGGTCTGAAGAGTCCACCCTGGTCTCCAGCGACTCAGCATCTCAGCACACACTTTGCCTGCACACATGGAATCCGCCTCTCTCCACAAATGCCTTCTCCTGCTAGGAAACACAGGATGTCACTCAGCCAAAGGAGAGCACAGGCAAAGTCAACTGAAGCCCGCCTTTTCACGATTTTGCCCTGTGCTGGTCCACAGGCTCCGGGGCACACTGCGTGTGCGTCACTTCTCCGAAGACAAGGCCGAAATTCGGGCATCCAGGGCCCTAGCAGTCCAGAGTCTGCGGATGGCGGCATATGGATCACCTCTTTGCCACGTACAGGAGGGAGGCCTGGGCCCTAGCCTGGCCCCGCTAGAGCTCCACGACCTCAGCTATTTTCCCTGACCTTTGGCCCGTGCCCCCGTGAGTGTGTGATTTCTAGTTCCACTTCTCCTCCGACCACTCTCAATCCGCCACCTGCGGATACCTCAGCGTGGACGTGAACATCTATCACTGTCTGCAGTGTCACGGGTCACTAGGAGTCTAGGCTCAGGCTGACCTTGGCTGTCTTCTGCCCAGGCAAGGAGCCTAATCCTTCAAAGGAAATGAGGACACGTGGTCACTGGCCGACATCCTTTCTTTCATCCACACAGCGGTCTGTACGAGGGTAAAGAGGCCAGGTAGGACAGGTGAAGGCTGAGTGCGGGGCCTAAGGCTTCTTTCTCAATCACCACGGAGACAGCCACCGGAAGGCTGGGCGGAACTTCTGACGGGGACGGGTCACAAACTCTGAGCCAATAGGAGAGGTCCGGCCTAACAGGCCAGTTAGGCAGAGGCCTCCATTTTACCCATGGACACACAACGGCCCCTTCTGTCCTTGGCCACAAAATCGAGGGCACCCAGGGAATAACTTCACAGCAGGCAACCCCTGATGTGGACAGGTTCGACATACTGGGACAGCAGGCAGGTACCTCTTGTCCACTTACGCTGGGATATCAGTAGGCAAGGCGCCCTTCCTCAGCATCTATGGCCCCTCTCTGTATGTGTTCATTCAGAGAAATCTCTCCGTTCTACCCCTGAGACAAATCACAGCTATGAGGGGCCTGAGAGAGAGCCTGGAGAGGAAACAGGGGAGGCTTCTGGCTGTACCGCGTCCCCGTGGGTAGAGAACAGCAGTTAGTCTCTCTGGAAGGTCTTAGCTTCTGTTGCTTGACATGGGCAATACGGTAGGGGCGGACCCTGGCCAGGTGGAGCTTGTGGGCAGACGCAACCTCTGGGGGAAGAATAATTCCGCTGCTGCTTTGTATGCTGTAAACCTCCCCACGCCAGGTGGGATGGGCAGAGAACATTGACCCACAACTGCCAGGGGCCTTTCCTGGGACTGAAGATCCCAACCTGGTCTCAACCTTGTCGCCTTCTCAGCACATACCTTTCCTGCACACATAATCCTGCCTTTCTCCGTCACTGCCTGATCCTACTAGGAAAAAAGCATGCCGCCCAAAAAGGCCCATGTCAGGGAAATCGAGGAGACACTGCCGTTTTCCCAATTTTTGCTGTCTACATATCCCCGCCTCCGGTGGAAGGCTGCATATGTGGCCGGGCAGCCAAGGCAGGGCCGAAATCCTGGCATCCTGGGCCCCAGCAATCCAATGGTTTACGGACGTGGGGACCCGGATGACATGTTTCCCACATACAGGAGGAATCCTTGGGCCCTTCACTGGCTCGCCCTTCAGCTCGGCCACGTCCACTACTGGCCCTGGCCTTTGGCCGGTGCCCCATTGAACGTGTGCTCCGGAGCGATGTTTCTCCACCCATCGCTATCATTCTGCCACCAGGGGATATGTGAGAGTGGGAGTCACCATTTGTCACTGGCAGCAGTGTCACAAGTCACTAGACTTCCAGGTACCAGCTGGCCTAGGCTGCCTTCTGCCCCAGGCAAGGTCCCGAATCCTTTATCCCAGATGCTGACACCTGGGCGCTAGCGGATATTCATTTTTATCAACACAGAGGTCTGAGTGAGGGTCAGCAGGCCAGCTAGGTGAAGTCAAGGCCAGGTGGGCGGGACTAAGGCTCCTTTGCCATCACCATGGAGACAGTCCCACCACCGGAACAGTGGGCGGAGCTTATGATGGGCCTGGTGACAAGACTGAGCCAATGGCAGAGATCTGGCCCGCCAGGCAGATGACACAGGGCCCTCCATTATGACCTATGACACCTAGTGGCCACAGGATTTGAGCACACCCTGGGAAAGCCTACGCAGGCACAGGGGAGCTTCTGGTTCCGACTGGTTCAGGGCATTGCTACAACAGGCCAGGTACCTCTTTCCCACTTTCCAGAGGATATCAGTACGCAATGCCACCCCACTCAGCATCTCTTGCCTCTCTCTGTCTCTCTCTGGATGTGTTCGCTCTCTGAAATCTCTTCCTTCTCCCCCTCAGTCACTTCACAGCTTGGAGTGCCTGACAGAGTGCCTAGAGACGAAAGAGCAAAGGGGGAAGGCCTCTGGCTCTACTGGTTGCCCACGGGCAGACAAGATCTGCTGGTCTATCTGCAAGGTCTAGAGAGTGGTGATTGACCGGGGATCTACATCACGGGCCGACCCTGGCCAGGTGAAGCTTGCTGACATGTGGCAGCCTCTCCGGAGACTACTAATTCCGCTGGTCACATTGTATGCAAATACCCAGCTGAGAGCACAGGGCAGAAAACATTGACACATACCTGCCAGAGGCCTATTCTGGGTCTGAAGAGTCCACCCTGGTCTCCAGCGACTCAGCATCTCAGCACACACTTTGCCTGCACACATGGAATCCGCCTCTCTCCACAAATGCCTTCTCCTGCTAGGAAACACAGGATGTCACTCAGCCAAAGGAGAGCACAGGCAAAGTCAACTGAAGCCCGCCTTTTCACGATTTTGCCCTGTGCTGGTCCACAGGCTCCGGGGCACACTGCGTGTGCGTCACTTCTCCGAAGACAAGGCCGAAATTCGGGCATCCAGGGCCCTAGCAGTCCAGAGTCTGCGGATGGCGGCATATGGATCACCTCTTTGCCACGTACAGGAGGGAGGCCTGGGCCCTAGCCTGGCCCCGCTAGAGCTCCACGACCTCAGCTATTTTCCCTGACCTTTGGCCCGTGCCCCCGTGAGTGTGTGATTTCTAGTTCCACTTCTCCTCCGACCACTCTCAATCCGCCACCTGCGGATACCTCAGCGTGGACGTGAACATCTATCACTGTCTGCAGTGTCACGGGTCACTAGGAGTCTAGGCTCAGGCTGACCTTGGCTGTCTTCTGCCCAGGCAAGGAGCCTAATCCTTCAAAGGAAATGAGGACACGTGGTCACTGGCCGACATCCTTTCTTTCATCCACACAGCGGTCTGTACGAGGGTAAAGAGGCCAGGTAGGACAGGTGAAGGCTGAGTGCGGGGCCTAAGGCTTCTTTCTCAATCACCACGGAGACAGCCACCGGAAGGCTGGGCGGAACTTCTGACGGGGACGGGTCACAAACTCTGAGCCAATAGGAGAGGTCCGGCCTAACAGGCCAGTTAGGCAGAGGCCTCCATTTTACCCATGGACACACAACGGCCCCTTCTGTCCTTGGCCACAAAATCGAGGGCACCCAGGGAATAACTTCACAGCAGGCAACCCCTGATGTGGACAGGTTCGACATACTGGGACAGCAGGCAGGTACCTCTTGTCCACTTACGCTGGGATATCAGTAGGCAAGGCGCCCTTCCTCAGCATCTATGGCCCCTCTCTGTATGTGTTCATTCAGAGAAATCTCTCCGTTCTACCCCTGAGACAAATCACAGCTATGAGGGGCCTGAGAGAGAGCCTGGAGAGGAAACAGGGGAGGCTTCTGGCTGTACCGCGTCCCCGTGGGTAGAGAACAGCAGTTAGTCTCTCTGGAAGGTCTTAGCTTCTGTTGCTTGACATGGGCAATACGGTAGGGGCGGACCCTGGCCAGGTGGAGCTTGTGGGCAGACGCAACCTCTGGGGGAAGAATAATTCCGCTGCTGCTTTGTATGCTGTAAACCTCCCCACGCCAGGTGGGATGGGCAGAGAACATTGACCCACAACTGCCAGGGGCCTTTCCTGGGACTGAAGATCCCAACCTGGTCTCAACCTTGTCGCCTTCTCAGCACATACCTTTCCTGCACACATAATCCTGCCTTTCTCCGTCACTGCCTGATCCTACTAGGAAAAAAGCATGCCGCCCAAAAAGGCCCATGTCAGGGAAATCGAGGAGACACTGCCGTTTTCCCAATTTTTGCTGTCTACATATCCCCGCCTCCGGTGGAAGGCTGCGTATGTGGCCGGGCAGCCAAGGCAAGGCCGAAATCCTGGCATCCTGGGCCCCAGCAATCCAATGGTTTACGGACGTGGGGACCCGGATGACATGTTTCCCACATACAGGAGGAATCCTTGGGCCCTTCACTGGCTCGCCCTTCAGCTCGGCCACGTCCACTACTGGCCCTGGCCTTTGGCCGGTGCCCCATTGAACGTGTGCTCCGGAGCGATGTTTCTCCACCCATCGCTATCATTCTGCCACCAGGGGATATGTGAGAGTGGGAGTCACCATTTGTCACTGGCAGCAGTGTCACAAGTCACTAGACTTCCAGGTACCAGCTGGCCTAGGCTGCCTTCTGCCCCAGGCAAGGTCCCGAATCCTTTATCCCAGATGCTGACACCTGGGCGCTGGCGGATATTCATTTTTATCAACACAGAGGTCTGAGTGAGGGTCAGCAGGCCAGCTAGGTGAAGTCAAGGCCAGGTGAGCGGGACTAAGGCTCCTTTGCCATCACCATGGAGACAGTCCCACCACCGGAACAGTGGGCGGAGCTTATGATGGGCCTGGTGACAAGACTGAGCCAATGGCAGAGATCTGGCCCGCCAGGCAGATGACACAGGGCCCTCCATTATGACCTATGACACCTAGTGGCCACAGGATTTGAGCACACCCTGGGAAAGCCTACGCAGGCACAGGGGAGCTTCTGGTTCCGACTGGTTCAGGGCATTGCTACAACAGGCCAGGTACCTCTTTCCCACTTTCCAGAGGATATCAGTACACAATGCCACCCCACTCAGCATCTCTTGCCTCTCTCTGTCTCTCTCTGGATGTGTTCGCTCTCTGAAATCTCTTCCTTCTCCCCCAGAGTCACTTCACAGCTTGGAGTGCCTGACAGAGTGCCTAGAGACGAAAGAGCAAAGGGGGAAGGCCTCTGGCTCTACTGGTTGCCCACGGGCAGACAAGATCTGCTGGTCTACCTGCAAGGTCTAGAGAGTGGTGATTGACCGGGGATCTACATCACGGGCCGACCCTGGCCAGGTGAAGCTTGCTGACATGTGGCAGCCTCTCCGGAGACTACTAATTCCGCTGGTCACATTGTATGCAAATACCCAGCTGAGAGCACAGGGCAGAAAACATTGACACATACCTGCCAGAGGCCTATTCTGGGTCTGAAGAGTCCACCCTGGTCTCCAGCGACTCAGCATCTCAGCACACACTTTGCCTGCACACATGGAATCCGCCTCTCTCCACAAATGCCTTCTCCTGCTAGGAAACACAGGATGTCACTCAGCCAAAGGAGAGCACAGGCAAAGTCAACTGAAGCCCGCCTTTTCACGATTTTGCCCTGTGCTGGTCCACAGGCTCCGGGGCACACTGCGTGTGCGTCACTTCTCCGAAGACAAGGCCGAAATTCGGGCATCCAGGGCCCTAGCAGTCCAGAGTCTGCGGATGGCGGCATATGGATCACCTCTTTGCCACGTACAGGAGGGAGGCCTGGGCCCTAGCCTGGCCCCGCTAGAGCTCCACGACCTCAGCTATTTTCCCTGACCTTTGGCCCGTGCCCCCGTGAGTGTGTGATTTCTAGTTCCACTTCTCCTCCGACCACTCTCAATCCGCCACCTGCGGATACCTCAGCGTGGACGTGAACATCTATCACTGTCTGCAGTGTCACGGGTCACTAGGAGTCTAGGCTCAGGCTGACCTTGGCTGTCTTCTGCCCAGGCAAGGAGCCTAATCCTTCAAAGGAAATGAGGACACGTGGTCACTGGCCGACATCCTTTCTTTCATCCACACAGCGGTCTGTACGAGGGTAAAGAGGCCAGGTAGGACAGGTGAAGGCTGAGTGCGGGGCCTAAGGCTTCTTTCTCAATCACCACGGAGACAGCCACCGGAAGGCTGGGCGGAACTTCTGACGGGGACGGGTCACAAACTCTGAGCCAATAGGAGAGGTCCGGCCTAACAGGCCAGTTAGGCAGAGGCCTCCATTTTACCCATGGACACACAACGGCCCCTTCTGTCCTTGGCCACAAAATCGAGGGCACCCAGGGAATAACTTCACAGCAGGCAACCCCTGATGTGGACAGGTTCGACATACTGGGACAGCAGGCAGGTACCTCTTGTCTACTTATGCTGGGATATCAGTAGGCAAGGAGCCCTTCCTCAGCATCTATGGCCCCTCTCTGTATGTGTTCATTCAGAGAAATCTCTCCGTTCTACCCCTGAGACAAATCACAGCTATGAGGGGCCTGAGAGAGAGCCTGGAGAGGAAACAGGGGAGGCTTCTGGCTGTACCGCGTCCCCGTGGGTAGAGAATAGCAGTTAGTCTCTCTGGAAGGTCTTAGCTTCTGTTGCTTGACATGGGCAATACGGTAGGGGCGGACCCTGGCCAGGTGGAGCTTGTGGGCAGACGCAACCTCTGGGGGAAGAATAATTCCGCTGCTGCTTTGTATGCTGTAAACCTCCCCACGCCAGGTGGGATGGGCAGAGAACATTGACCCACAACTGCCAGGGGCCTTTCCTGGGACTGAAGATCCCAACCTGGTCTCAACCTTGTCGCCTTCTCAGCACATACCTTTCCTGCACACATAATCCTGCCTTTCTCCGTCACTGCCTGATCCTACTAGGAAAAAAGCATGCCGCCCAAAAAGGCCCATGTCAGGGAAATCGAGGAGACACTGCCGTTTTCCCAATTTTTGCTGTCTACATATCCCCGCCTCCGGTGGAAGGCTGCGTATGTGGCCGGGCAGCCAAGGCAAGGCCGAAATCCTGGCATCCTGGGCCCCAGCAATCCAATGGTTTACGGACGTGGGGACCCGGATGACATGTTTCCCACATACAGGAGGAATCCTTGGGCCCTTCACTGGCTCGCCCTTCAGCTCGGCCACGTCCACTACTGGCCCTGGCCTTTGGCCGGTGCCCCATTGAACGTGTGCTCCGGAGCGATGTTTCTCCACCCATCGCTATCATTCTGCCACCAGGGGATATGTGAGAGTGGGAGTCACCATTTGTCACTGGCAGCAGTGTCACAAGTCACTAGACTTCCAGGTACCAGCTGGCCTAGGCTGCCTTCTGCCCCAGGCAAGGTCCCGAATCCTTTATCCCAGATGCTGACACCTGGGCGCTGGCGGATATTCATTTTTATCAACACAGAGGTCTGAGTGAGGGTCAGCAGGCCAGCTAGGTGAAGTCAAGGCCAGGTGGGCGGGACTAAGGCTCCTTTGCCATCACCATGGAGACAGTCCCACCACCGGAACAGTGGGCGGAGCTTATGATGGGCCTGGTGACAAGACTGAGCCAATGGCAGAGATCTGGCCCGCCAGGCAGATGACACAGGGCCCTCCATTATGACCTATGACACCTAGTGGCCACAGGATTTGAGCACACCCTGGGAAAGCCTACGCAGGCACAGGGGAGCTTCTGGTTCCGACTGGTTCAGGGCATTGCTACAACAGGCCAGGTACCTCTTTCCCACTTTCCAGAGGATATCAGTACGCAATGCCACCCCACTCAGCATCTCTTGCCTCTCTCTGTCTCTCTCTGGATGTGTTCGCTCTCTGAAATCTCTTCCTTCTCCCCCTCAGTCACTTCACAGCTTGGAGTGCCTGACAGAGTGCCTAGAGACGAAAGAGCAAAGGGGGAAGGCCTCTGGCTCTACTGGTTGCCCACGGGCAGACAAGATCTGCTGGTCTACCTGCAAGGTCTAGAGAGTGGTGATTGACCGGGGATCTACATCACTGGCCGACCCTGGCCAGGTGAAGCTTGCTGACATGTGGCAGCCTCTCCGGAGACTACTAATTCCGCTGGTCACATTGTATGCAAATACCCAGCTGAGAGCACAGGGCAGAAAACATTGACACATACCTGCCAGAGGCCTATTCTGGGTCTGAAGAGTCCACCCTGGTCTCCAGCGACTCAGCATCTCAGCACACACTTTGCCTGCACACATGGAATCCGCCTCTCTCCACAAATGCCTTCTCCTGCTAGGAAACACAGGATGTCACTCAGCCAAAGGAGAGCACAGGCAAAGTCAACTGAAGCCCGCCTTTTCACGATTTTGCCCTGTGCTGGTCCACAGGCTCCGGGGCACACTGCGTGTGCGTCACTTCTCCGAAGACAAGGCCGAAATTCGGGCATCCAGGGCCCTAGCAGTCCAGAGTCTGCGGATGGCGGCATATGGATCACCTCTTTGCCACGTACAGGAGGGAGGCCTGGGCCCTAGCCTGGCCCCGCTAGAGCTCCACGACCTCAGCTATTTTCCCTGACCTTTGGCCCGTGCCCCCGTGAGTGTGTGATTTCTAGTTCCACTTCTCCTCCGACCACTCTCAATCCGCCACCTGCGGATACCTCAGCGTGGACGTGAACATCTATCACTGTCTGCAGTGTCACGGGTCACTAGGAGTCTAGGCTCAGGCTGACCTTGGCTGTCTTCTGCCCAGGCAAGGAGCCTAATCCTTCAAAGGAAATGAGGACACGTGGTCACTGGCCGACATCCTTTCTTTCATCCACACAGCGGTCTGTACGAGGGTAAAGAGGCCAGGTAGGACAGGTGAAGGCTGAGTGCGGGGCCTAAGGCTTCTTTCTCAATCACCACGGAGACAGCCACCGGAAGGCTGGGCGGAACTTCTGACGGGGACGGGTCACAAACTCTGAGCCAATAGGAGAGGTCCGGCCTAACAGGCCAGTTAGGCAGAGGCCTCCATTTTACCCATGGACACACAACGGCCCCTTCTGTCCTTGGCCACAAAATCAAAGGCACCCAGGGAATAACTTCACAGCAGGCAACCCCTGATGTGGACAGGTTCGACATACTGGGACAGCAGGCAGGTACCTCTTGTCTACTTATGCTGGGATATCAGTAGGCAAGGAGCCCTTCCTCAGCATCTATGGCCCCTCTCTGTATGTGTTCATTCAGAGAAATCTCTCCGTTCTACCCCTGAGACAAATCACAGCTATGAGGGGCCTGAGAGAGAGCCTGGAGAGGAAACAGGGGAGGCTTCTGGCTGTACCGCGTCCCCGTGGGTAGAGAATAGCAGTTAGTCTCTCTGGAAGGTCTTAGCTTCTGTTGCTTGACATGGGCAATACGGTAGGGGCGGACCCTGGCCAGGTGGAGCTTGTGGGCAGACGCAACCTCTGGGGGAAGAATAATTCCGCTGCTGCTTTGTATGCTGTAAACCTCCCCACGCCAGGTGGGATGGGCAGAGAACATTGACCCACAACTGCCAGGGGCCTTTCCTGGGACTGAAGATCCCAACCTGGTCTCAACCTTGTCGCCTTCTCAGCACATACCTTTCCTGCACACATAATCCTGCCTTTCTCCGTCACTGCCTGATCCTACTAGGAAAAAAGCATGCCGCCCAAAAAGGCCCATGTCAGGGAAATCGAGGAGACACTGCCGTTTTCCCAATTTTTGCTGTCTACATATCCCCGCCTCCGGTGGAAGGCTGCGTATGTGGCCGGGCAGCCAAGGCAAGGCCGAAATCCTGGCATCCTGGGCCCCAGCAATCCAATGGTTTACGGACGTGGGGACCCGGATGACATGTTTCCCACATACAGGAGGAATCCTTGGGCCCTTCACTGGCTCGCCCTTCAGCTCGGCCACGTCCACTACTGGCCCTGGCCTTTGGCCGGTGCCCCATTGAACGTGTGCTCCGGAGCGATGTTTCTCCACCCATCGCTATCATTCTGCCACCAGGGGATATGTGAGAGTGGGAGTCACCATTTGTCACTGGCAGCAGTGTCACAAGTCACTAGACTTCCAGGTACCAGCTGGCCTAGGCTGCCTTCTGCCCCAGGCAAGGTCCCGAATCCTTTATCCCAGATGCTGACACCTGGGCGCTGGCGGATATTCATTTTTATCAACACAGAGGTCTGAGTGAGGGTCAGCAGGCCAGCTAGGTGAAGTCAAGGCCAGGTGGGCGGGACTAAGGCTCCTTTGCCATCACCATGGAGACAGTCCCACCACCGGAACAGTGGGCGGAGCTTATGATGGGCCTGGTGACAAGACTGAGCCAATGGCAGAGATCTGGCCCGCCAGGCAGATGACACAGGGCCCTCCATTATGACCTATGACACCTAGTGGCCACAGGATTTGAGCACACCCTGGGAAAGCCTACGCAGGCACAGGGGAGCTTCTGGTTCCGACTGGTTCAGGGCATTGCTACAACAGGCCAGGTACCTCTTTCCCACTTTCCAGAGGATATCAGTACGCAATGCCACCCCACTCAGCATCTCTTGCCTCTCTCTGTCTCTCTCTGGATGTGTTCGCTCTCTGAAATCTCTTCCTTCTCCCCCTCAGTCACTTCACAGCTTGGAGTGCCTGACAGAGTGCCTAGAGACGAAAGAGCAAAGGGGGAAGGCCTCTGGATCTACTGGTTGCCCACGGGCAGACAAGATCTGCTGGTCTACCTGCAAGGTCTAGAGAGTGGTGATTGACCGGGGATCTACATCACGGGCCGACCCTGGCCAGGTGAAGCTTGCTGACATGTGGCAGCCTCTCCGGAGACTACTAATTCCGCTGGTCACATTGTATGCAAATACCCAGCTGAGAGCACAGGGCAGAAAACATTGACACATACCTGCCAGAGGCCTATTCTGGGTCTGAAGAGTCCACCCTGGTCTCCAGCGACTCAGCATCTCAGCACACACTTTGCCTGCACACATGGAATCCGCCTCTCTCCACAAATGCCTTCTCCTGCTAGGAAACACACGATGGCACTCAGCCAAAGGAGAGCACAGGCAAAGTCAACTGAAGCCCGCCTTTTCACGATTTTGCCCTGTGCTGGTCCACAGGCTCCGGGGCACACTGCGTGTGCGTCACTTCTCCGAAGACAAGGCCGAAATTCGGGCATCCAGGGCCCTAGCAGTCCAGAGTCTGTGGATGGCGGCATATGGATCACCTCTTTGCCACGTACAGGAGGGAGGCCTGGGCCCTAGCCTGGCCCCGCTAGAGCTCCACGACCTCAGCTATTTTCCCTGACCTTTGGCCCGTGCCCCCGTGAGTGTGTGATTTCTAGTTCCACTTCTCCTCCGACCACTCTCAATCCGCCACCTGCGGATACCTCAGCGTGGACGTGAACATCTATCACTGTCTGCAGTGTCACGGGTCACTAGGAGTCTAGGCTCAGGCTGACCTTGGCTGTCTTCTGCCCAGGCAAGGAGCCTAATCCTTCAAAGGAAATGAGGACACGTGGTCACTGGCCGACATCCTTTCTTTCATCCACACAGCGGTCTGTACGAGGGTAAAGAGGCCAGGTAGGACAGGTGAAGGCTGAGTGCGGGGCCTAAGGCTTCTTTCTCAATCACCACGGAGACAGCCACCGGAAGGCTGGGCGGAACTTCTGACGGGGACGGGTCACAAACTCTGAGCCAATAGGAGAGGTCCGGCCTAACAGGCCAGTTAGGCAGAGGCCTCCATTTTACCCATGGACACACAACGGCCCCTTCTGTCCTTGGCCACAAAATCGAGGGCACCCAGGGAATAACTTCACAGCAGGCAACCCCTGATGTGGACAGGTTCGACATACTGGGACAGCAGGCAGGTACCTCTTGTCCACTTACGCTGGGATATCAGTAGGCAAGGCGCCCTTCCTCAGCATCTATGGCCCCTCTCTGTATGTGTTCATTCAGAGAAATCTCTCCGTTCTACCCCTGAGACAAATCACAGCTATGAGGGGCCTGAGAGAGAGCCTGGAGAGGAAACAGGGGAGGCTTCTGGCTGTACCGCGTCCCCGTGGGTAGAGAACAGCAGTTAGTCTCTCTGGAAGGTCTTAGCTTCTGTTGCTTGACATGGGCAATACGGTAGGGGCGGACCCTGGCCAGGTGGAGCTTGTGGGCAGACGCAACCTCTGGGGGAAGAATAATTCCGCTGCTGCTTTGTATGCTGTAAACCTCCCCACGCCAGGTGGGATGGGCAGAGAACATTGACCCACAACTGCCAGGGGCCTTTCCTGGGACTGAAGATCCCAACCTGGTCTCAACCTTGTCGCCTTCTCAGCACATACCTTTCCTGCACACATAATCCTGCCTTTCTCCGTCACTGCCTGATCCTACTAGGAAAAAAGCATGCCGCCCAAAAAGGCCCATGTCAGGGAAATCGAGGAGACACTGCCGTTTTCCCAATTTTTGCTGTCTACATATCCCCGCCTCCGGTGGAAGGCTGCGTATGTGGCCGGGCAGCCAAGGCAGGGCCGAAATCCTGGCATCCTGGGCCCCAGCAATCCAATGGTTTACGGACGTGGGGACCCGGATGACATGTTTCCCACATACAGGAGGAATCCTTGGGCCCTTCACTGGCTCGCCCTTCAGCTCGGCCACGTCCACTACTGGCCCTGGCCTTTGGCCGGTGCCCCATTGAACGTGTGCTCCGGAGCGATGTTTCTCCACCCATCGCTATCATTCTGCCACCAGGGGATATGTGAGAGTGGGAGTCACCATTTGTCACTGGCAGCAGTGTCACAAGTCACTAGACTTCCAGGTACCAGCTGGCCTAGGCTGCCTTCTGCCCCAGGCAAGGTCCCGAATCCTTTATCCCAGATGCTGACACCTGGGCGCTGGCGGATATTCATTTTTATCAACACAGAGGTCTGAGTGAGGGTCAGCAGGCCAGCTAGGTGAAGTCAAGGCCAGGTGAGCGGGACTAAGGCTCCTTTGCCATCACCATGGAGACAGTCCCACCACCGGAACAGTGGGCGGAGCTTATGATGGGCCTGGTGACAAGACTGAGCCAATGGCAGAGATCTGGCCCGCCAGGCAGATGACACAGGGCCCTCCATTATGACCTATGACACCTAGTGGCCACAGGATTTGAGCACACCCTGGGAAAGCCTACGCAGGCACAGGGGAGCTTCTGGTTCCGACTGGTTCAGGGCATTGCTACAACAGGCCAGGTACCTCTTTCCCACTTTCCAGAGGATATCAGTACACAATGCCACCCCACTCAGCATCTCTTGCCTCTCTCTGTCTCTCTCTGGATGTGTTCGCTCTCTGAAATCTCTTCCTTCTCCCCCAGAGTCACTTCACAGCTTGGAGTGCCTGACAGAGTGCCTAGAGACGAAAGAGCAAAGGGGGAAGGCCTCTGGCTCTACTGGTTGCCCACGGGCAGACAAGATCTGCTGGTCTACCTGCAAGGTCTAGAGAGTGGTGATTGACCGGGGATCTACATCACGGGCCGACCCTGGCCAGGTGAAGCTTGCTGACATGTGGCAGCCTCTCCGGAGACTACTAATTCCGCTGGTCACATTGTATGCAAATACCCAGCTGAGAGCACAGGGCAGAAAACATTGACACATACCTGCCAGAGGCCTATTCTGGGTCTGAAGAGTCCACCCTGGTCTCCAGCGACTCAGCATCTCAGCACACACTTTGCCTGCACACATGGAATCCGCCTCTCTCCACAAATGCCTTCTCCTGCTAGGAAACAAACACAGGATGTCACTCAGCCAAAGGAGAGCACAGGCAAAGTCAACTGAAGCCCGCCTTTTCACGATTTTGCCCTGTGCTGGTCCACAGGCTCCGGGGCACACTGCGTGTGCGTCACTTCTCCGAAGACAAGGCCGAAATTCGGGCATCCAGGGCCCTAGCAGTCCAGAGTCTGCGGATGGCGGCATATGGATCACCTCTTTGCCACGTACAGGAGGGAGGCCTGGGCCCTAGCCTGGCCCCGCTAGAGCTCCACGACCTCAGCTATTTTCCCTGACCTTTGGCCCGTGCCCCCGTGAGTGTGTGATTTCTAGTTCCACTTCTCCTCCGACCACTCTCAATCCGCCACCTGCGGATACCTCAGCGTGGACGTGAACATCTATCACTGTCTGCAGTGTCACGGGTCACTAGGAGTCTAGGCTCAGGCTGACCTTGGCTGTCTTCTGCCCAGGCAAGGAGCCTAATCCTTCAAAGGAAATGAGGACACGTGGTCACTGGCCGACATCCTTTCTTTCATCCACACAGCGGTCTGTACGAGGGTAAAGAGGCCAGGTAGGACAGGTGAAGGCTGAGTGCGGGGCCTAAGGCTTCTTTCTCAATCACCACGGAGACAGCCACCGGAAGGCTGGGCGGAACTTCTGACGGGGACGGGTCACAAACTCTGAGCCAATAGGAGAGGTCCGGCCTAACAGGCCAGTTAGGCAGAGGCCTCCATTTTACCCATGGACACACAACGGCCCCTTCTGTCCTTGGCCACAAAATCAAAGGCACCCAGGGAATAACTTCACAGCAGGCAACCCGTGATGTGGACAGGTTCGACATACTGGGACAGCAGGCAGGTACCTCTTGTCTACTTATGCTGGGATATCAGTAGGCAAGGAGCCCTTCCTCAGCATCTATGGCCCCTCTCTGTATGTGTTCATTCAGAGAAATCTCTCCGTTCTACCCCTGAGACAAATCACAGCTATGAGGGGCCTGAGAGAGAGCCTGGAGAGGAAACAGGGGAGGCTTCTGGCTGTACCGCGTCCCCGTGGGTAGAGAATAGCAGTTAGTCTCTCTGGAAGGTCTTAGCTTCTGTTGCTTGACATGGGCAATACGGTAGGGGCGGACCCTGGCCAGGTGGAGCTTGTGGGCAGACGCAACCTCTGGGGGAAGAATAATTCCGCTGCTGCTTTGTATGCTGTAAACCTCCCCACGCCAGGTGGGATGGGCAGAGAACATTGACCCACAACTGCCAGGGGCCTTTCCTGGGACTGAAGATCCCAACCTGGTCTCAACCTTGTCGCCTTCTCAGCACATACCTTTCCTGCACACATAATCCTGCCTTTCTCCGTCACTGCCTGATCCTACTAGGAAAAAAGCATGCCGCCCAAAAAGGCCCATGTCAGGGAAATCGAGGAGACACTGCCGTTTTCCCAATTTTTGCTGTCTACATATCCCCGCCTCCGGTGGAAGGCTGCGTATGTGGCCGGGCAGCCAAGGCAAGGCCGAAATCCTGGCATCCTGGGCCCCAGCAATCCAATGGTTTACGGACGTGGGGACCCGGATGACATGTTTCCCACATACAGGAGGAATCCTTGGGCCCTTCACTGGCTCGCCCTTCAGCTCGGCCACGTCCACTACTGGCCCTGGCCTTTGGCCGGTGCCCCATTGAACGTGTGCTCCGGAGCGATGTTTCTCCACCCATCGCTATCATTCTGCCACCAGGGGATATGTGAGAGTGGGAGTCACCATTTGTCACTGGCAGCAGTGTCACAAGTCACTAGACTTCCAGGTACCAGCTGGCCTAGGCTGCCTTCTGCCCCAGGCAAGGTCCCGAATCCTTTATCCCAGATGCTGACACCTGGGCGCTGGCGGATATTCATTTTTATCAACACAGAGGTCTGAGTGAGGGTCAGCAGGCCAGCTAGGTGAAGTCAAGGCCAGGTGGGCGGGACTAAGGCTCCTTTGCCATCACCATGGAGACAGTCCCACCACCGGAACAGTGGGCGGAGCTTATGATGGGCCTGGTGACAAGACTGAGCCAATGGCAGAGATCTGGCCCGCCAGGCAGATGACACAGGGCCCTCCATTATGACCTATGACACCTAGTGGCCACAGGATTTGAGCACACCCTGGGAAAGCCTACGCAGGCACAGGGGAGCTTCTGGTTCCGACTGGTTCAGGGCATTGCTACAACAGGCCAGGTACCTCTTTCCCACTTTCCAGAGGATATCAGTACGCAATGCCACCCCACTCAGCATCTCTTGCCTCTCTCTGTCTCTCTCTGGATGTGTTCGCTCTCTGAAATCTCTTCCTTCTCCCCCTCAGTCACTTCACAGCTTGGAGTGCCTGACAGAGTGCCTAGAGATGAAAGAGCAAAGGGGGAAGGCCTCTGGCTCTACTGGTTGCCCACGGGCAGACAAGATCTGCTGGTCTACCTGCAAGGTCTAGAGAGTGGTGATTGACCGGGGATCTACATCACTGGCCGACCCTGGCCAGGTGAAGCTTGCTGACATGTGGCAGCCTCTCCGGAGACTACTAATTCCGCTGGTCACATTGTATGCAAATACCCAGCTGAGAGCACAGGGCAGAAAACATTGACACATACCTGCCAGAGGCCTATTCTGGGTCTGAAGAGTCCACCCTGGTCTCCAGCGACTCAGCATCTCAGCACACACTTTGCCTGCACACATGGAATCCGCCTCTCTCCACAAATGCCTTCTCCTGCTAGGAAACACAGGATGTCACTCAGCCAAAGGAGAGCACAGGCAAAGTCAACTGAAGCCCGCCTTTTCACGATTTTGCCCTGTGCTGGTCCACAGGCTCCGGGGCACACTGCGTGTGCGTCACTTCTCCGAAGACAAGGCCGAAATTCGGGCATCCAGGGCCCTAGCAGTCCAGAGTCTGCGGATGGCGGCATATGGATCACCTCTTTGCCACGTACAGGAGGGAGGCCTGGGCCCTAGCCTGGCCCCGCTAGAGCTCCACGACCTCAGCTATTTTCCCTGACCTTTGGCCCGTGCCCCCGTGAGTGTGTGATTTCTAGTTCCACTTCTCCTCCGACCACTCTCAATCCGCCACCTGCGGATACCTCAGCGTGGACGTGAACATCTATCACTGTCTGCAGTGTCACGGGTCACTAGGAGTCTAGGCTCAGGCTGACCTTGGCTGTCTTCTGCCCAGGCAAGGAGCCTAATCCTTCAAAGGAAATGAGGACACGTGGTCACTGGCCGACATCCTTTCTTTCATCCACACAGCGGTCTGTACGAGGGTAAAGAGGCCAGGTAGGACAGGTGAAGGCTGAGTGCGGGGCCTAAGGCTTCTTTCTCAATCACCACGGAGACAGCCACCGGAAGGCTGGGCGGAACTTCTGACGGGGACGGGTCACAAACTCTGAGCCAATAGGAGAGGTCCGGCCTAACAGGCCAGTTAGGCAGAGGCCTCCATTTTACCCATGGACACACAACGGCCCCTTCTGTCCTTGGCCACAAAATCGAGGGCACCCAGGGAATAACTTCACAGCAGGCAACCCCTGATGTGGACAGGTTCGACATACTGGGACAGCAGGCAGGTACCTCTTGTCTACTTATGCTGGGATATCAGTAGGCAAGGCGCCCTTCCTCAGCATCTATGGCCCCTCTCTGTATGTGTTCATTCAGAGAAATCTCTCCGTTCTACCCCTGAGACAAATCACAGCTATGAGGGGCCTGAGAGAGAGCCTGGAGAGGAAACAGGGGAGGCTTCTGGCTGTACCGCGTCCCTGTGGGTAGAGAACAGCAGTTAGTCTCTCTGGAAGGTCTTAGCTTCTGTTGCTTGACATGGGCAATACGGGAGGGGCGGACCCTGGCCAGGTGGAGCTTGTGGGCAGACGCAACCTCTGGGGGAAGAATAATTCCGCTGCTGCTTTGTATGCTGTAAACCTCCCCACGCCAGGTGGGATGGGCAGAGAACATTGACCCACAACTGCCAGGGGCCTTTCCTGGGACTGAAGATCCCAACCTGGTCTCAACCTTGTCGCCTTCTCAGCACATACCTTTCCTGCACACATAATCCTGCCTTTCTCCGTCACTGCCTGATCCTACTAGGAAAAAAGCATGCCGCCCAAAAAGGCCCATGTCAGGGAAATCGAGGAGACACTGCCGTTTTCCCAATTTTTGCTGTCTACATATCCCCGCCTCCGGTGGAAGGCTGCGTATGTGGCCGGGCAGCCAAGGCAGGGCCGAAATCCTGGCATCCTGGGCCCCAGCAATCCAATGGTTTACGGACGTGGGGACCCGGATGACATGTTTCCCACATACAGGAGGAATCCTTGGGCCCTTCACTGGCTCGCCCTTCAGCTCGGCCACGTCCACTACTGGCCCTGGCCTTTGGCCGGTGCCCCATTGAACGTGTGCTCCGGAGCGATGTTTCTCCACCCATCGCTATCATTCTGCCACCAGGGGATATGTGAGAGTGGGAGTCACCATTTGTCACTGGCAGCAGTGTCACAAGTCACTAGACTTCCAGGTACCAGCTGGCCTAGGCTGCCTTCTGCCCCAGGCAAGGTCCCGAATCCTTTATCCCAGATGCTGACACCTGGGCGCTGGCGGATATTCATTTTTATCAACACAGAGGTCTGAGTGAGGGTCAGCAGGCCAGCTAGGTGAAGTCAAGGCCAGGTGAGCGGGACTAAGGCTCCTTTGCCATCACCATGGAGACAGTCCCACCACCGGAACAGTGGGCGGAGCTTATGATGGGCCTGGTGACAAGACTGAGCCAATGGCAGAGATCTGGCCCGCCAGGCAGATGACACAGGGCCCTCCATTATGACCTATGACACCTAGTGGCCACAGGATTTGAGCACACCCTGGGAAAGCCTACGCAGGCACAGGGGAGCTTCTGGTTCCGACTGGTTCAGGGCATTGCTACAACAGGCCAGGTACCTCTTTCCCACTTTCCAGAGGATATCAGTACACAATGCCACCCCACTCAGCATCTCTTGCCTCTCTCTGTCTCTCTCTGGATGTGTTCGCTCTCTGAAATCTCTTCCTTCTCCCCCAGAGTCACTTCACAGCTTGGAGTGCCTGACAGAGTGCCTAGAGATGAAAGAGCAAAGGGGGAAGGCCTCTGGCTCTACTGGTTGCCCACGGGCAGACAAGATCTGCTGGTCTACCTGCAAGGTCTAGAGAGTGGTGATTGACTGGGGATCTACATCACGGGCCGACCCTGGCCAGGTGAAGCTTGCTGACATGTGGCAGCCTCTCCGGAGACTACTAATTCCGCTGGTCACATTGTATGCAAATACCCAGCTGAGAGCACAGGGCAGAAAACATTGACACATACCTGCCAGAGGCCTATTCTGGGTCTGAAGAGTCCACCCTGGTCTCCAGCGACTCAGCATCTCAGCACACACTTTGCCTGCACACATGGAATCCGCCTCTCTCCACAAATGCCTTCTCCTGCTAGGAAACACAGGATGTCACTCAGCCAAAGGAGAGCACAGGCAAAGTCAACTGAAGCCCGCCTTTTCACGATTTTGCCCTGTGCTGGTCCACAGGCTCCGGGGCACACTGCGTGTGCGTCACTTCTCCGAAGACAAGGCCGAAATTCGGGCATCCAGGGCCCTAGCAGTCCAGAGTCTGCGGATGGCGGCATATGGATCACCTCTTTGCCACGTACAGGAGGGAGGCCTGGGCCCTAGCCTGGCCCCGCTAGAGCTCCACGACCTCAGCTATTTTCCCTGACCTTTGGCCCGTGCCCCCGTGAGTGTGTGATTTCTAGTTCCACTTCTCCTCCGACCACTCTCAATCCGCCACCTGCGGATACCTCAGCGTGGACGTGAACATCTATCACTGTCTGCAGTGTCACGGGTCACTAGGAGTCTAGGCTCAGGCTGACCTTGGCTGTCTTCTGCCCAGGCAAGGAGCCTAATCCTTCAAAGGAAATGAGGACACGTGGTCACTGGCCGACATCCTTTCTTTCATCCACACAGCGGTCTGTACGAGGGTAAAGAGGCCAGGTAGGACAGGTGAAGGCTGAGTGCGGGGCCTAAGGCTTCTTTCTCAATCACCACGGAGACAGCCACCGGAAGGCTGGGCGGAACTTCTGACGGGGACGGGTCACAAACTCTGAGCCAATAGGAGAGGTCCGGCCTAACAGGCCAGTTAGGCAGAGGCCTCCATTTTACCCATGGACACACAACGGCCCCTTCTGTCCTTGGCCACAAAATCAAAGGCACCCAGGGAATAACTTCACAGCAGGCAACCCCTGATGTGGACAGGTTCGACATACTGGGACAGCAGGCAGGTACCTCTTGTCTACTTATGCTGGGATATCAGTAGGCAAGGCGCCCTTCCTCAGCATCTATGGCCCCTCTCTGTATGTGTTCATTCAGAGAAATCTCTCCGTTCTACCCCTGAGACAAATCACAGCTATGAGGGGCCTGAGAGAGAGCCTGGAGAGGAAACAGGGAGGCTTCTGGCTGTACCGCGTCCCGTGGGTAGAGAACAGCAGTTAGTCTCTCTGGAAGGTCTTAGCTTCTGTTGCTTGACATGGGCAATACGGTAGGGGCGGACCCTGGCCAGGTGGAGCTTGTGGGCAGACGCAACCTCTGGGGAAGAATAATTCCGCTGCTGCTTTGTATGCTGTAAACCTCCCCACGCCAGGTGGGATGGGCAGAGAACATTGACCCACAACTGCCAGGGGCCTTTCCTGGGACTGAAGATCCCAACCTGGTCTCAACCTTGTCGCCTTCTCAGCACATACCTTTCCTGCACACATAATCCTGCCTTTCTCCGTCACTGCCTGATCCTACTAGGAAAAAAGCATGCCGCCCAAAAAGGCCCATGTCAGGGAAATCGAGGAGACACTGCCGTTTCCCAATTTTTGCTGTCTACTTATCCCCGCCTCCGGTGGAAGGCTGCGTATGTGGCCGGGCAGCCAAGGCAGGGCCGAAATCCTGGCATCCTGGGCCCCAGCAATCCAATGGTTTACGGACGTGGGGACCCGGATGACATGTTTCCCACATACAGGAGGAATCCTTGGGCCCTTCACTGGCTCGCCCTTCAGCTCGGCCACGTCCACTACTGGCCCTGGCCTTTGGCCGGTGCCCCATTGAACGTGTGCTCCGGAGCGATGTTTCTCCACCCATCGCTATCATTCTGCCACCAGGGGATATGTGAGAGTGGGAGTCACCATTTGTCACTGGCAGCAGTGTCACAAGTCACTAGACTTCCAGGTACCAGCTGGCCTAGGCTGCCTTCTGCCCCAGGCAAGGTCCCGAATCCTTTATCCCAGATGCTGACACCTGGGCGCTGGCGGATATTCATTTTTATCAACACAGAGGTCTGAGTGAGGGTCAGCAGGCCAGCTAGGTGAAGTCAAGGCCAGGTGAGCGGGACTAAGGCTCCTTTGCCATCACCATGGAGACAGTCCCACCACCGGAACAGTGGGCGGAGCTTATGATGGGCCTGGTGACAAGACTGAGCCAATGGCAGAGATCTGGCCCGCCAGGCAGATGACACAGGGCCCTCCATTATGACCTATGACACCTAGTGGCCACAGGATTTGAGCACACCCTGGAAAGCCTACGCAGGCACAGGGGAGCTTCTGGTTCCGACTGGTTCAGGGCATTGCTACAACAGGCCAGGTACCTCTTTCCCACTTTCCAGAGGATATCAGTACACAATGCCACCCCACTCAGCATCTCTTGCCTCTCTCTGTCTCTCTCTGGATGTGTTCGCTCTCTGAAATCTCTTCCTTCTCCCCAGAGTCACTTCACAGCTTGGAGTGCCTGACAGAGTGCCTAGAGACGAAAGAGCAAAGGGGGAAGGCCTCTGGCTCTACTGGTTGCCCACGGGCAGACAAGATCTGCTGGTCTACCTGCAAGGTCTAGAGAGTGGTGATTGACCGGGGATCTACATCACTGGCCGACCCTGGCCAGGTGAAGCTTGCTGACATGTGGCAGCCTCTCCGGAGACTACTAATTCCGCTGGTCACATTGTATGCAAATACCCAGCTGAGAGCACAGGGCAGAAAACATTGACACATACCTGCCAGAGGCCTATTCTGGGTCTGAAGAGTCCACCCTGGTCTCCAGCGACTCAGCATCTCAGCACACACTTTGCCTGCACACATGGAATCCGCCTCTCTCCACAAATGCCTTCTCCTGCTAGGAAACACAGGATGTCACTCAGCCAAAGGAGAGCACAGGCAAAGTCAACTGAAGCCCGCCTTTTCACGATTTTGCCCTGTGCTGGTCCACAGGCTCCGGGGCACACTGCGTGTGCGTCACTTCTCCGAAGACAAGGCCGAAATTCGGGCATCCAGGGCCCTAGCAGTCCAGAGTCTGCGGATGGCGGCATATGGATCACCTCTTTGCCACGTACAGGAGGGAGGCCTGGGCCCTAGCCTGGCCCCGCTAGAGCTCCACGACCTCAGCTATTTTCCCTGACCTTGGCCCGTGCCCCCGTGAGTGTGTGATTTCTAGTTCCACTTCTCCTCCGACCACTCTCAATCCGCCACCTGCGGATACCTCAGCGTGGACGTGAACATCTATCACTGTCTGCAGTGTCACGGGTCACTAGGAGTCTAGGCTCAGGCTGACCTTGGCTGTCTTCTGCCCAGGCAAGGAGCCTAATCCTTCAAAGGAAATGAGGACACGTGGTCACTGGCCGACATCCTTTCTTTCATCCACACAGCGGTCTGTACGAGGGTAAAGAGGCCAGGTAGGACAGGTGAAGGCTGAGTGCGGGGCCTAAGGCTTCTTTCTCAATCACCACGGAGACAGCCACCGGAAGGCTGGGCGGAACTTCTGACGGGGACGGGTCACAAACTCTGAGCCAATAGGAGAGGTCCGGCCTAACAGGCCAGTTAGGCAGAGGCCTCCATTTAACCCATGGACACACAACGGCCCCTTCTGTCCTTGGCCACAAATCAAAGGCACCCAGGGAATACTTCACAGCAGGCAACCCCTGATGTGGACAGGTTCGACATACTGGGACAGCAGGCAGGTACCTCTTGTCTACTTATGCTGGGATATCAGTAGGCAAGGAGCCCTTCCTCAGCATCTATGGCCCCTCTCTGTATGTGTTCATTCAGAGAATCTCTCCGTTCTACCCCTGAGACAAATCACAGCTATGAGGGGCCTGAGAGAGAGCCTGGAGAGGAAACAGGGAGGCTTCTGGCTGTACCGCGTCCCCGTGGGTAGAGAATAGCAGTTAGTCTCTCTGGAAGGTCTTAGCTTCTGTTGCTTGACATGGGCAATACGGTAGGGGCGGACCCTGGCCAGGTGGAGCTTGTGGGCAGACGCAACCTCTGGGGGAAGAATAATTCCGCTGCTGCTTTGTATGCTGTAACCTCCCCACGCCAGGTGGGATGGGCAGAGAACATTGACCCACAACTGCCAGGGGCCTTTCCTGGGACTGAAGATCCCAACCTGGTCTCAACCTTGTCGCCTTCTCAGCACATACCTTTCCTGCACACATAATCCTGCCTTTCTCCGTCACTGCCTGATCCTACTAGGAAAAAAGCATGCCGCCCAAAAGGCCCATGTCAGGGAATCGAGGAGACACTGCCGTTTCCCAATTTTTGCTGTCTACATATCCCCGCCTCCGGTGGAAGGCTGCGTATGTGGCCGGGCAGCCAAGGCAAGGCCGAAATCCTGGCATCCTGGGCCCCAGCAATCCAATGGTTTACGGACGTGGGGACCCGGATGACATGTTTCCCACATACAGGAGGAATCCTTGGGCCCTTCACTGGCTCGCCCTTCAGCTCGGCCACGTCCACTACTGGCCCTGGCCTTTGGCCGGTGCCCCATTGAACGTGTGCTCCGGAGCGATGTTTCTCCACCCATCGCTATCATTCTGCCACCAGGGGATATGTGAGAGTGGGAGTCACCATTTGTCACTGGCAGCAGTGTCACAAGTCACTAGACTTCCAGGTACCAGCTGGCCTAGGCTGCCTTCTGCCCCAGGCAAGGTCCCGAATCCTTTATCCAGATGCTGACACCTGGGCGCTGGCGGATATTCATTTTTATCACCACAGAGGTCTGAGTGAGGGTCAGCAGGCCAGCTAGGTGAAGTCAAGGCCAGGTGGGCGGGACTAAGGCTCCTTTGCCATCACCATGGAGACAGTCCCACCACCGGAACAGTGGGCGGAGCTTATGATGGGCCTGGTGACAAGACTGAGCCAATGGCAGAGATCTGGCCCGCCAGGCAGATGACACAGGGCCCTCCATTATGACCTATGACACCTAGTGGCCACAGGATTTGAGCACACCCTGGGAAAGCCTACGCAGGCACAGGGAGCTTCTGGTTCCGACTGGTTCAGGGCATTGCTACAACAGGCCAGGTACCTCTTTCCCACTTTCCAGAGGATATCAGTACGCAATGCCACCCCACTCAGCATCTCTTGCCTCTCTCTGTCTCTCTCTGGATGTGTTCGCTCTCTGAAATCTCTTCCTTCTCCCCCTCAGTCACTTCACAGCTTGGAGTGCCTGACAGAGTGCCTAGAGACGAAAGAGCAAAGGGGGAAGGCCTCTGGCTCTACTGGTTGCCCACGGGCAGACAAGATCTGCTGGTCTACCTGCAAGGTCTAGAGAGTGGTGATTGACCGGGGATCTACATCACTGGCCGACCCTGGCCAGGTGAAGCTTGCTGACATGTGGCAGCCTCTCCGGAGACTACTAATTCCGCTGGTCACATTGTATGCAAATACCCAGCTGAGAGCACAGGGCAGAAAACATTGACACATACCTGCCAGAGGCCTATTCTGGGTCTGAAGAGTCCACCCTGGTCTCCAGCGACTCAGCATCTCAGCACACACTTTGCCTGCACACATGGAATCCGCCTCTCTCCACAAATGCCTTCTCCTGCTAGGAAACACAGGATGTCACTCAGCCAAAGGAGAGCACAGGCAAAGTCAACTGAAGCCCGCCTTTTCACGATTTTGCCCTGTGCTGGTCCACAGGCTCCGGGGCACACTGCGTGTGCGTCACTTCTCCGAAGACAAGGCCGTAATTCGGGCATCCAGGGCCCTAGCAGTCCAGAGTCTGCGGATGGCGGCATATGGATCACCTCTTTGCCACGTACAGGAGGGAGGCCTGGGCCCTAGCCTGGCCCCGCTAGAGCTCCACGACCTCAGCTATTTTCCCTGACCTTGGCCCGTGCCCCCGTGAGTGTGTGATTTCTAGTTCCACTTCTCCTCCGACCACTCTCAATCCGCCACCTGCGGATACCTCAGCGTGGACGTGACATCTATCACTGTCTGCAGTGTCACGGGTCACTAGGAGTCTAGGCTCAGGCTGACCTTGGCTGTCTTCTGCCCAGGCAAGGAGCCTAATCCTTCAAGGAAATGAGGACACGTGGTCACTGGCCGACATCCTTTCTTTCATCCACACAGCGGTCTGTACGAGGGTAAAGAGGCCAGGTAGGACAGGTGAAGGCTGAGTGCGGGGCCTAAGGCTTCTTTCTCAATCACCACGGAGACAGCCACCGGAAGGCTGGGCGGAACTTCTGACGGGGACGGGTCACAAACTCTGAGCCAATAGGAGGAGGTCCGGCCTAACAGGCCAGTTAGGCAGAGGCCTCCATTTTACCCATGGACACACACGGCCCCTTCTGTCCTTGGCCACAAAATCGAGGGCACCCAGGGAATAACTTCACAGCAGGCAACCCCTGATGTGGACAGGTTCGACATACTGGGACAGCAGGCAGGTACCTCTTGTCTACTTATGCTGGGATATCAGTAGGCAAGGCGCCCTTCCTCAGCATCTATGGCCCCTCTCTGTATGTGTTCATTCAGAGAAATCTCTCCGTTCTACCCCTGAGACAATCACAGCTATGAGGGGCCTGAGAGAGAGCCTGGAGAGGAAACAGGGGAGGCTTCTGGCTGTACCGCGTCCCGTGGGTAGAGAACAGCAGTTAGTCTCTCTGGAAGGTCTTAGCTTCTGTTGCTTGACATGGGCAATACGGGAGGGGCGGACCCTGGCCAGGTGGAGCTTGTGGGCAGACGCAACCTCTGGGGGAAGAATAATTCCGCTGCTGCTTTGTATGCTGTAAACCTCCCCACGCCAGGTGGGATGGGCAGAGAACATTGACCCACAACTGCCAGGGGCCTTTCCTGGGACTGAAGATCCCAACCTGGTCTCAACCTTGTCGCCTTCTCAGCACATACCTTTCCTGCACACATAATCCTGCCTTTCTCCGTCACTGCCTGATCCTACTAGGAAAAAAGCATGCCGCCCAAAAGGCCCATGTCAGGGAAATCGAGGAGACACTGCCGTTTTCCCAATTTTTGCTGTCTACATATCCCCGCCTCCGGTGGAAGGCTGCGTATGTGGCCGGGCAGCCAAGGCAGGGCCGAAATCCTGGCATCCTGGGCCCCAGCAATCCAATGGTTTACGGACGTGGGGACCCGGATGACATGTTTCCCACATACAGGAGGAATCCTTGGGCCCTTCACTGGCTCGCCCTTCAGCTCGGCCACGTCCACTACTGGCCCTGGCCTTTGGCCGGTGCCCCATTGAACGTGTGCTCCGGAGCGATGTTTCTCCACCCATCGCTATCATTCTGCCACCAGGGGATATGTGAGAGTGGGAGTCACCATTTGTCACTGGCAGCAGTGTCACAAGTCACTAGACTTCCAGGTACCAGCTGGCCTAGGCTGCCTTCTGCCCCAGGCAAGGTCCCGAATCCTTTATCCCAGATGCTGACACCTGGGCGCTGGCGGATATTCATTTTTATCAACACAGAGGTCTGAGTGAGGGTCAGCAGGCCAGCTAGGTGAAGTCAAGGCCAGGTGAGCGGGACTAAGGCTCCTTTGCCATCACCATGGAGACAGTCCCACCACCGGAACAGTGGGCGGAGCTTATGATGGGCCTGGTGACAAGACTGAGCCAATGGCAGAGATCTGGCCCGCCAGGCAGATGACACAGGGCCCTCCATTATGACCTATGACACCTAGTGGCCACAGGATTTGAGCACACCCTGGGAAAGCCTACGCAGGCACAGGGGAGCTTCTGGTTCCGACTGGTTCAGGGCATTGCTACAACAGGCCAGGTACCTCTTTCCCACTTTCCAGAGGATATCAGTACACAATGCCACCCCACTCAGCATCTCTGCCTCTCTCTGTCTCTCTCTGGAGTGTTCGCTCTCTGAAATCTCTTCCTTCTCCCCCAGAGTCACTTCACAGCTTGGAGTGCCTGACAGAGTGCCTAGAGATGAAAGAGCAAAGGGGGAAGGCCTCTGGCTCTACTGGTTGCCCACGGGCAGACAAGATCTGCTGGTCTACCTGCAAGGTCTAGAGAGTGGTGATTGACTGGGGATCTACATCACGGGCCGACCCTGGCCAGGTGAAGCTTGCTGACATGTGGCAGCCTCTCCGGAGACTACTAATTCCGCTGGTCACATTGTATGCAAATACCCAGCTGAGAGCACAGGGCAGAAAACATTGACACATACCTGCCAGAGGCCTATTCTGGGTCTGAAGAGTCCACCCTGGTCTCCAGCGACTCAGCATCTCAGCACACACTTTGCCTGCACACATGGAATCCGCCTCTCTCCACAAATGCCTTCTCCTGCTAGGAAACACAGGATGTCACTCAGCCAAAGGAGAGCACAGGCAAAGTCAACTGAAGCCCGCCTTTTCACGATTTTGCCCTGTGCTGGTCCACAGGCTCCGGGGCACACTGCGTGTGCGTCACTTCTCCGAAGACAAGGCCGAAATTCGGGCATCCAGGGCCCTAGCAGTCCAGAGTCTGCGGATGGCGGCATATGGATCACCTCTTTGCCACGTACAGGAGGGAGGCCTGGGCCCTAGCCTGGCCCCGCTAGAGCTCCACGACCTCAGCTATTTTCCCTGACCTTTGGCCCGTGCCCCCGTGAGTGTGTGATTTCTAGTTCCACTTCTCCTCCGACCACTCTCAATCCGCCACCTGCGGATACCTCAGCGTGGACGTGAACATCTATCACTGTCTGCAGTGTCACGGGTCACTAGGAGTCTAGGCTCAGGCTGACCTTGGCTGTCTTCTGCCCAGGCAAGGAGCCTAATCCTTCAAAGGAAATGAGGACACGTGGTCACTGGCCGACATCCTTTCTTTCATCACACAGCGGTCTGTACGAGGGTAAAGAGGCCAGGTAGGACAGGTGAAGGCTGAGTGCGGGGCCTAAGGCTTCTTTCTCAATCACCACGGAGACAGCCACCGGAAGGCTGGGCGGAACTTCTGACGGGGACGGGTCACAAACTCTGAGCCAATAGGAGAGGTCCGGCCTAACAGGCCAGTTAGGCAGAGGCCTCCATTTTACCCATGGACACACAACGGCCCCTTCTGTCCTTGGCCACAAAATCAAGGCACCCAGGGAATAACTTCACAGCAGGCAACCCCTGATGTGGACAGGTTCGACATACTGGGACAGCAGGCAGGTACCTCTTGTCTACTTATGCTGGGATATCAGTAGGCAAGGCGCCCTTCCTCAGCATCTATGGCCCCTCTCTGTATGTGTTCATTCAGAGAAATCTCTCCGTTCTACCCCTGAGACAAATCACAGCTATGAGGGGCCTGAGAGAGAGCCTGGAGAGGAAACAGGGGAGGCTTCTGGCTGTACCGCGTCCCCGTGGGTAGAGAACAGCAGTTAGTCTCTCTGGAAGGTCTTAGCTTCTGTTGCTTGACATGGGCAATACGGTAGGGGCGGACCCTGGCCAGGTGGAGCTTGTGGGCAGACGCAACCTTTGGGGGAAGAATAATTCCGCTGCTGCTTTGTATGCTGTAAACCTCCCCACGCCAGGTGGGATGGGCAGAGAACATTGACCCACAACTGCCAGGGGCCTTTCCTGGGACTGAAGATCAATACTATCTCTCTA
>NW_026975449.1:0-42500 GCF_030014295.1 Loxodonta africana | reverse complement strand
GAGTCGCCGTGCGTCCGGGCCCCCGTGCGCGTGCGCGAGCGGACCGTGTCCGTGGGTGCCGCGCGTCCGCGTTCCCGCGTGTTCTGCCTGCCCGCGCCTACCTCTGTGTCTCCCGGGCGTCCCGGGGTTGTGTCTGCTGCGCGCGCGCGCGCGCCCCCTCGCGTCCATCTCCGTGTTTCCGTGTGCTCCGTGGGCCCGTCCGTGTCTCCGGAGGGCACCCTGCGGTGCGGGCGCACGCGCGCGCGGGCGCGTTCCCGTCCTTCCGTCCGTCCGTCCGTCCGTCCGTCCGTCCTCCTCCTCCTCCTCCTCCTCCTCCTCCTCCTCCGCCCCCCACCGCCCACACCCCCGCCGCCCCCCGCCGCCCCCACCGCCTCCGCCGCCTCCAAACCTCTTCCCCGCCTGGCGGGTGGCAGCCGGCGGCCACGTCGGACTGGATCCGGATATCGCCAGCGTGGGGCCCACGGCAAGGGCGCAGGCGGGGTGGGGTTGGGGGTGCGTGGTGGGCGGTGGGGGGGGTGGCGCCAGCGGTCCTCGGCGGCGGCGGGCCTAGCGCCGCCGGCACGTGCCCCTCCGGTTTCAGTCGGGACCGCCTCCGTGACGTCGAGGAGAGCTTCTCCACCCGTCCGTCCGAGGGCGCGGGGGTTCGGCGGACCGAGGGTGCCGTCGTCCCTCGACGACCGCCTTCGGGTCGCGCGCACACACACGCTCGGAGGCGCCCCGTCTCAACTGAAAGGAGTCGGCGGAGTAGAAACCGCGGCCCTCGAGACAGCTCCCTAACGCCGGGTGCGTGCGGCGGGGTGCTTTCTACACCCTACAGAAGGAAAACGCCTGTGGCCGGAGTTCTCGACGCCCGCCTTTCGACGCACCCTCTCGTCGCCTCGCTCCGTTTCCTAAGGCTCTCGTGACTCCTCCCGTTCTATTTCAGGGAGGCGCAGCTGAAGGGCTATCCGCTCCGCCCGTCCGTGAAGTTGGGCTTTCCCCCCGAAGGTGGCCGGAAGGGGGTGGGGGGGCGCGTGAGCCAAAGGATCTTGAAAACGCGGCGGCGGCGGTACCGCTTTCGGCTCTCGCCGATCCCACGCAGAGGCGGGGGCGCGGGCAGGTCCGCGCGCAGGTGCCCGTGCGAAGGTGCAGGCGCGTGCAGGCGCGCGCGCGCCCTCGGGCAGGTACGTAGAGGCGGGCGCCCGCGCGTGCACACCCCTAGGCGTACGCACGGGCACGGACGCGCCCGAGGGCGCGCGCGTACCGGCGCGGGCGCGCCCGTGTGGGCGCGCCCACGCCTACGCGCGTGTACCCGCGCGGGTACGCACGGGCAGGCACGTGCGTACCGCCCGCCCGCGCACGGGCGCGTGCACGCGCCTGCGTGTCCGTATCTGCAGCCACGGGCGTGAGCGCGTGGGCGCCTACCGTCCTTCTTCTACCTAACGCCGTCACCGGGCTGGCTCGGCGTCCAGGTATGCCTGTCTCCCCCTCCCCTCCAATCCCCTCCCCCTCCCCGTCCCCCTCCCCTCCCCTCCCCGCCCCCTCCCCTCCCCTCCCCTCCCCCTCCCCCTCCCGTCCCTCCCCCTCCCCCGTCCCCCTCCCCCTCCCCTCCCCTCGTCTCCCCTCCCCTCCCCCCTCCCCCTCCCCGTCCCTCCCCCCACCGCCTCCCCTCCCCCACCCCTCCCCCTCCCCTCCCCCTCGCCTCCCCTGCCCCCATCCCCCTCCCCTCCCCCACCCCTCCCGCCCACCCCCTCCCCCTCCCCCTCCCTCTGCCTGTCTCCTTCCTTTTCTGAAACCGGGTTTTCCTCTTCGAGAGCCGTTCCGCCCCTCGGGCGAAACCAACTCGCCGCGTACCGGAGACCGAGTGCAAAGACGGAGCCCCGGCGGCGCGGCGGCGGCGGCTCGGAGCTCGGCTGCCGACCGAGATCGTCGGCGGTTCGGATCCGCCGGCTCCTCCTTGGGAAGCCCGTGGGGCGGCTCGACTCTCTCCCCTAGGGCCGCTCCGAGTCCCGAGCCGCTCGACGGCACGCGACGGCAGCGGCGCCGCAGTCAGTTCTCTATCTAAACGGAAACGACGACGATGACGAACGTCAGTCTTCACCGCCACGCCCTACTCCCCACCCGAGCACCGTTCCAACTCGGGTGTTTCTCTCCCTGTGGCGGGGGTCCCCCCCGACTGAGAAAAAATAAACCGCCCCCCGAGGACGGCCCGCGTTCGGAGCCTCTTGGTAGTAGCGCGCCTTCACGGGACGACGGCACGCGCGCCCGTCACCCGCTTCCCGGAAAGCTCCCCCCGCAGAGAGTCGCGAACTCGGGCGAAGACGGAGGAGTCCGCGTACCCGTCGCCCAAGGTTCAGCCATCGTCCGATTGGAAACCGGTGCCTTCCCGGTCCCGCCTCCCCGTCGATCGACGCCTCCCGGGGGTGGGATGGCTTCCAGCCGAACCAGCCTACCGTACCCTTCCCCTCCTACGTACCTCGGGAGGTCGGCTCGGACAGGGAGGGGCCCGTCAGATGTCCAGTCCGCCGTGAGCTTTCCACGACGACGGTCGGCCGGTCGGCCGGCCGGTCGGCCGGTCGGCCGGTCGGTCGGTCGGTCGGTCGTCCCGGAACACCCCGGTCGGGTCCGCGCGCGCGCGGCACGGGCTTCACACACCTCGCTCCTCTGGCTTCCCGGGAGACGCTCGCGGCACGGCGACGCGTGCAACGCGGGAACGGCGACGCTGCCCTCGGCCTTACCGTCCCCCCCCTCCAGCCGAATACGGCCCCGGCCCTCACCGCGGGCCGAGTTGGGGGGCTGGGGGTCGGGCCGGGGGGGGGGGATCGGCGGCGGCGGCCCTCGTCGGCAGGCGGCGCTAGCGCCGCCGGCGTGCGGCCTTACGGTTCCCGTTGCGATTCCCCTCGTGGGCGCGGAGAAAAGCCTCTCCATCCGGCCAAGGGGGCGCCCGTTCGGCGGACCGAGGGCGACGACGGGGGGCTGCCCGTCCGCCTGAGCGCGCGCCCGCTCCCGCAGGCACAGGCGCGCGCGGGCGCAGGCACAGGCGCACACGCTCAGACACGCGCTCACGCGCAGACGCGCACTCAAACCCATACAGACACGCACAGACGCACACACAGACGCACGCACAGACCCGCGCTCACGTGCGCAGGCGCCCCCACAGACGCAGGCGGACACGCACACGGGCACGCCCGCAGACGCGCACGCGCACGCACGCAGTCACGCGCGCACACGCAGGCACACACGCCCGGACACGCGCGCACACGCCCCCGCAAAGACGCGCCCCCGCACAGACGCGCGCGCGCGCGAACGGACGCACGCACGCGCGCAGGCACGCGCGCACACGCACCAGGCCACCCGGAACGTTTGCCAACTCCCCGCCCACCTCAGCACCCCACCCCCCGGGCCCGAGGCGCGTGGTCCCCCACCGCCCCCACCCTCCGACCCCCCCACCGCCCCGCTCTCGGCCTCCCACACCCCAACCCCCCTCCGGCACTCCACCCCCCACCCCCACGACTCACGCACACACGCCCGCCCGCCCGCCCGCCCGCCCGCATTCGGGAGCCGCCGGAGATCTCTCGATGCTCGAGACGCCGACTCACCCCTCTCCCTCCCCCCCCCCGCCCCGGAGACGCCACCTTCCCGAGTCCGCCCGCGAGCCCGGAGAGCACTCGCTCGGGCCGAGCCGCCCGAGGGCCTCTGGGCGGGCGTTCGCGGCTGGCCCGCCGCGCCTCCGCTGGACCTCACTAAGTCCGGCCTCGCTCCCGAGAGCCTCGAGGGCCTCCCTCGGTGAGATGTCTCCCCAGTCGGACCGGGGGGCCCAGAGCCGGTCCGTACCGGCTCTGGGAAGGCGTTCCCGGCCTCCCCCCCGCCCCCCGTTTGCCCGCCCGCGTCGCGGGAGGATGGAAAGCGATGAGGAAGAACGCTCTCGGTGGCGGCCGTGGTTTTCTTTTGCGACGCGGATGCCGGCAAACGCACGGCTCCCTCCCTCCCTCCCTCCCTCCCGACGCAATTTGCCCGTTCAACCCGCCTCACGCGTACCGTTGGCTCGGCGACAGGGACGACGGCGGAAAACGTCTCCCGGTCTGCCTGCTGCGCCACGCGGGCACTCAAAGAACGAGGAGGAAAACTTCGGGGACTGGCGGTCTCATCCCGTCCCGTTTGTCGCGTCCGTCCAAAGGATACGGATCGGAGAACACCTGCCCGTCCGACGCTTGGGACGTGCTCTCTTCTCCCTCCCGCCCCCGGTGGACGCTCATCCCCTCGGGCGCCCCCCCCCCGTTCGGCCCTTTCGGGGGCGAGCGCGCGCGCGCGCCCCATGACGCTCCCGAGAGGTTTCCCCGGCGGCCCGGGGGAGTCTGTCCCCTCTGCCACCCTCGAGCCCCGGCCGGGGCCCAGGTGGACCCGGTTCCACCCCCCCGCCGCCCTTCGCTCCGGTCGTCGGCCGTCACCCGGCGGCCGCTTCGATACCGTCCCCCTCCGGAGCTCTGCGGCGCCGACGGGATGGGAAGCGGTCCCGGCGGGCGCGCGCTGGCCACGGCGGCCCGGGGCCTTCGCTCCGTCTCCTCGAGCCCGGCCTGGCTCCCGGCGTCCTCCCGGGGTCCTCCCGGGGTCCTCCCTCCCTCCCTCCCTCCCTCCCTCCCTCCCTCCCTCCCTCCCTCCCTCCCTCCCAGGGCCCCCCCCGAGTGGGACACGCCGGCTGGCCGGCATGGTGCTCCAGGGCTCCAGCGGGGTAGACGGGATCTTCCTGGCTGAGGGGCGAAATGGCCCGGCTGGGCCGGACCCCCTTGGATCGGAACTTTGGGAGATGGGGCCAAGGTGGTGGAATAGGCTGACGCTTCCGCCTAGCTCTCTTGACGACAAAGACCCGGAAACACAAGCGAACGAGTATGTCTGCGACGAGCGGGGAGTCCTGACCGTCGAAGGCGGGCTTAGACGACGCACTGAGGGGCAGCGGCAGGAAGAGACCTTTCAGGGGCAGAGAGGGTTTACCGGCCCTGCCCCGCGGGGAGCCCTCAGGCACCATTCCCAGAGCGGCTGCTGCAGTGGGCTGGTACCGTCGTTCCACTGCTGTTCCGTCAGGGAGAAGCAGCCAGCCACACAGCCTGCTCACACCTCCGGAACCTGAGAATAGAACTCTGAGCAAAAGTTTACTACTTGCGTATATTTTCACGGGCCCCTTCACTCCCAAGCCGGCTTCAGTGGCTGAATCTCTGGGCCTGATATTGCCCTCTTGAGCAGCTAGAGGCTTCCTTCTTGGGGAAAGAGAAAATGTGCCAAGGGAGAAAAGATAATTTGCTACCTCCGTTAACCAGGGGAGCTCTGGACAGAAGCGGCTGCTGTCCAGGTATAAACCATCCTTGGTCCTTGAGCACCTTTTCCTTCTGCATGGACCTGTGTGGGCCTATTTTAGAAGAATAGGCCCCTGTTGGCAAACTGCAACCATTTCAGCTGTACTGTGGAGAGGTGGGAGTTTGACATTGCTTTACCTATTAAACAAGGTGTCCTCACCAACGCACATCAGGTACCTAAGGACTCCTAGTTCCACTCAGGTCACCCAGCCACCCATGACAGGGGTCCAGAGTTAACTGGTACCTCCCAGTCCTTACAACCAAAAGCTTTGGGTGCCCATTGTTCATCTGCAGAACCCACCGGCCAGAATGCTGTAATTAATATGGACGCGTTTTCCTCGGAGTAATTCGTGGGTTGGTTCTCAACCCCCTGCCTTGTTCAGAGCATGACCCCCTGCTGCAATCAGATACCAGTATATACACGAATCACCCCTGCCCCTGTAAGACTGTAGGACAGAGCCTGTAACCACACACTTGATATCAGCTACCTGGAAACCTGAGCTGAATGCATACAAGAAAACTGAATGGACTCCTAGACTGATACACCTGATAACAGCTCTAGCCATCTGGGGACAGGACCCCAGAGCTCCGAAGGTGAAAATAATCATGCTAGCTCACTCAAGCAGCCCATAGGTGTATAAAAAACAAAACAAAGCAAGCAGCTATGACACAGTAAGCAAGCATAAACTAATACAATAACTTATAGATGGCTCGGAGACAACAGTCAATATCAAGTCACATAAAGAAACAGACCATGATCACCTCAACAGCCTCTCAAAACAAAGAATCCAGGGATCTTCTAGATGAAAGTGCATTCCTGGAATTACCAGAGGCACAATACAAAATTTAATACACACAACCCTTCAAGTCATCAGGAAGGAGTCAATACGCAGAACAAGCCAAGGAACACACTGATAAAGCAATTGAAAAAATTAGAAAGATTATTCAGGAACATAATGAAAAGTATAATAAGCTGGAAAAATCCATAGACAGGCAACAATCACAAATTCAGAAGAGTAACCAATAAATTTAAAGAATTATGCAACTCAACAGAAAGTTAGAGGAGCAGAATTGAGCAAGTAGAAGCTAGAATTTCTGAACTTGCAGATAAATCACTTGGCACTAATATATTTGGAGAAAAATCAGAGAAAAAAATTAAATCAAGAAACCTTAACAACCATGTACGACTCTATCAAAAGAAATAACCTATGAGTGATTGGAGTAGCAGACAGGGAGGGATAACAGAAAACAGAGAGAAAGTTGTTGAAGGTTTGACAGAATACTTTTCTGATATTGTGAAATATGAGAAGATATCTGTCCAAGATGCTCATCAAACTCCACATTAGCTAGATCTTAAAGTCACCGAGATATATTATAATCAAGCTTGCCAAAACCAAAGATAAAGAGACAATTATAAAAGCAGCAAGGGATAAAAGTCACCTACAAGGAAGAGCCAATAAGAATAAGGTCGGACTACTCGGCAGAACCCACGCAGGCAAAAAAGCAATGGGATGACATATTTAAAAAATTAAAGGAAAAAAATTGCCTGCCAAGAATCACATATCCAGCAAAACTGTCTCTTAATATGAAGGTGAAATGAAGATATTTCCCGATAAATACAAGTTGAGGGAATTCGTAAAAACTAAACCAAAACTACAAGAAATACTAAAGGGAGTTCTTTGCCTAGAAAATCAATAATATCACAAATCAACCCAAGACTAGAACACTGGGCAGAGCAACCAAAAGTCAACCCAGACACGGAAATCCAAAAAAACAAAGTTTAAAATAAAAGCCCAAAACAGAGTAACAGCGATGTTACTGTATAAAAGAAGACAACATTAAAATAATAAAGAGGGATTAAGAAATGTATTCATACACTTTCCATACCGAGAAAAAGATATGGCGATACAAAGAAATAAAGTTAGCTTTAAGTCTAGAGCAACAACCGTAGACAATAAGATAACCACAAAACAGGCAAACTATCCCACTTATTAAAATAAAATACGAGGGAAAAGTAAACTCAGGGCAAGCAAAATCAATAAGAAAAAATATGAGAAAAGCACAATATGTAAAGAAAACCTACTTCCCACAAAAAATTAAGTGGGAAAAACAAGGTTGTTCGGCGGGGGTGCGGGGGCGGCGGGCGGGGGGCGGGGGGCGGCGGGCGGGGGGCAGGCCGAGGCCGGGAGCCCGGGCGCCCGGCGGTGCGCCCTCGCCGCCCTCCGATCTGGATTCTTTCCGCTGCCGCCTGCACCGGTTGTAAGCCGCCACGTGGCGGCCGCTTTTATATCGTTTTCCTCCGGAGCGCCGGCGCCGACGACATGGGATGCGATGTGGCTGCGCTGGGCGAGGTGACGTTCCAGGACGCCGGCGGCGTCGGCAGGATCTTCCCGATCACGGTGGGGGGTCGTCACCAGACCAATGTCCCGGGATTGGGCCTGCAGGTTCAAACAGTTGGGGTGGTTTTCTCTGTTTTAGCCGCAGCTTTGTCGGTGGTTCCCTTTTAGTCGCTCGACCGGGGCGACCAGTCTTTGCCGGTTCACCCACCTCCACGTGTTTGTGCACGTCCAACTGTGCCAGAACGAGATGGTTCAGGCGGACGAGTAGGAGAAAGCATGCTCCGGGTTTTCCCTTGCTCACCCGCGTGGGTCCTGGACCGTTACAGGAGCTAAACCGCCAGAGAATTATTTTTTCAAGTTCTCTCTGTTGTTCCTCGGAGGTAACCCTGTCTCACCACTGCTGGCCTTATAGGGTGCTGCTGCCCGCTCGGCCCTCAAGCATGTGTCTTAGCTCGTGACTCGTACCTTTGGAGCGGTCACAGTTTCCGAAATTTTTCCTGACGTTTTTTTCTGGGGGTTCCTTCAACTGTTCATTGCTGGTGCGGTTTTTCCGTGGCTCACACAGGCAATAGCTTTAGCGTCTGCACGGTCCTAGCCGGCTCCAACACTCTATCTCGTGCATCGACCAGAGTACCCCTGCAACACCAGGGCTGCGAGAGATGGGGTCGTGTTGCCCCGCGACGTATGAGCAGCAGTTCCTTTAGATCGCTGTGACGCGATTGCGTCTCTTACTGTCAGTCGCTTTGTTTCTTACGCTATAAATACGCGTTTTGGTTCACCAAATAGCTACCGATAAGCTCTACTTGAATGGTGGTTCTTTTGACATAAGACGCGGTCGTGCGTTTTTCTGTGTTTTTAACGATTTCCCGCATGTTTATCTGCTGCTTGCTTGAACGCGTACTTGGTGCGTTTCTGCCATTTTTGGAGCTTCTAGGTATTTGCTACTTCCGTCTTCTCTGGGTTCCCACGTCCGACGGCGTTGTTGTGAACGCATTGTGAGTCTCCTAAACGGCGTGCTGCCTCCAAAAAGCAACATGTGGTTTCCACGATTTCCATGGCATTTTGCATCGTGTCCCTATTCTCTGTTCTTCACATGTCAGGTGTTAAGCCACTGGGGCCTTCTTTGCTGCTTTTACACAGCACATGACTGGAAGGCGGGGAAGAAAGTAATACTCTTTATAATGGTCTTCTCAACAATTTCTAGACGTGGTCATGTGTCTTTTGCTGCGCTTCTCTTGAGTTCATCATAGGGGCGCCATGTTGCAGCCGGGGTAGAAACTGTGGCGTTTGTCTACTACTCTAGCTGGTGCCCCGATTACTTCAATCGGTCTAGTGTTATTGCAAAGGGGGTTGGGTTTAGGGATATGGGGGTTGAGCTTGGGGTTTAGCGGGTTTGGCGGTTTGGCCTTAGGGGCTTTGTGTTAGGGCTAAGGGTCAGGATGCAGGGTCAGAATTCAGGGTCGAGGGTCAGGGTCAGCGGTCAGGCGTCGGGCGCGGGTGCTTAGGGTGTAGGCTCAGGGTTTTAGGGTTAGGCCTTTAGGGTTAGGGTTTTGGGGTTCAGGCTTTGGGTCATTGTTAGGGTTAGGGCGGTTAGGGTGAGGGTTGCTGGGCTTAGGATTGGGGGTTGGGCTTGGGCTTAGAGCTGGGGGTTGGGATTAGGGCTAGAGGTGTTGGGGTTAGCGTTAGCGGGTTGGGTTAGAGGTGTTGGGGAGGGGTTCAGGGCATTGGGTGGTTAGAGTGCGGGGGTTGGGGGGGTTAGGGTTCAGTGTTAGGTTTTAGGGTCAGGGTCAAGTTCAGGGCTTAGGGTTAGGTTTTGGCTTTGGGGTTCGGGCCTAGGGCTGGGGCAGGGCTTGGGGTTCGGGTGAGGGTTTCGGGTTAGGATTCAGGTTCCAGGTTTAGGTTCCGGGTCCGGGTCAGGGATCAGGGTCAAGGGTCGGCGGTTGGGGTCGAGTGGGTTAGGGTTTGGGGGTTAGCGGTTTATGGTTTCCTTTTGGCGACGTCCCCCAGGGCTCGATGAATAGATGTTTTCAGCAGCCCCTGAACCGCCTCTCGCTGCGGTCGTTCGTCTCTTGTCCGACGGGGAGTGCACGCATGCCTCTCGGCTTGGTGGAAAAAAACGCCCTCACCCTGTTGGTGCAGTCAAGGGAGGCGGGACTTGTCCCCTCGTGAGATACTCCTGGCCCAGGCCCGGTCCCACGCGTGAGGGGCCGTTTGGTTGTATGTGGCCGTGGAATGCGCAAGGGTTGCTCCGGTTGGGATAGAAGTGTCTGGGGCCTTCCGTGACCCTGGGTAGTCGTTGGATTCTGGCTCCCCTATGTGCCCCTGCCACGCCACTGTCCGCACCTCCACCACCCACCGTAGTCTTCCGTCTGGCCCTCTTTGCACACGTCAGCACCCCACCCCGGGCCCCAACTCGCTTGATACTCCCGTTCTGCTTTTTCAGCCCCCGACACCTACGGATGCAACGACACAGGCGGGAGTTGTCGGAGATGTCGTGACGGCTCCGTTGGCGCTGTATTCCTGAGTCTGCCAGGAGCCCGGGGACCAATCGCTAATGCTGTCGTGTCTGCGAGTCACGGGGCGGCCGTGCGCGGTTGCTCGCGCCTACGCTAAATTTTGCTCTGTCCGACGTTGCTCCCCAGAGCTTCGCGGACGGGCCCTCAGCCCCGTTTGTCTAGGACTCTCGTCGCTGCCCCGATTACTTCACTCGGTTGCTCTCCTTCACCCGTATGGACGAGCGCAGCACTGAGTGTTTTTCTCACAGACGATTCAGATCGTCAGATACTTCAGGTCCAGGTCCCATCTGCCCAAGCGAAGTTTCAGCTTCCACGCAGTTTCTGAAGTCGGCCGTTACGGATCTCTCCTTTGTGTCATGTGGTAGTATCCTTTGTCTTGCGTCACGTCCTCCGGTGTCGTGCCAAGTCGGACTGTGCCGCCTTGTGGTGTGTGGTACATCCATAGGATGGAGTAGTATTCAGCGGTGAAAGGATGCCATGAGGGGTTAGAGATTTAGGGTTCAGGCTCTGGGTCACGTTTAGGGTTAGGGCGGTTAGGGTTTGGGTCGTTGGGGTTAAGGTTAAGGGGTGTGGGGGGGCTGGGTTTGGGGGGGTTTTGTGTTGGGGGTTTGGTGTTCGGGCGAGGGCGGTTTGGGTTGTGGTTAGGATGTTGGCCTTGAGCTTAGGGGTCTGGGGCGAGGGTTCGGGGGTTTGGGGTCGGGGCAGGGGTGTTGGGGTTTTGGTTGGGGTTTTGGGGTGTTTAGGGTTGGGGGCTGGAGTGGTTGGGGTTCAGGGTTAGGTAGAGGGTTGATGAAAGTTCCGTTTTAGGTTTAGGGTTGAGGGTTAGGGCTTAGGGCTAGGGTTAGGGGTTATGGGTTGAGGTTAGGGTTAGGGTTAGAGTTAGTGCTCCGGGGGTTGGGTTTAGGGTTACGGGGTTTGAGCTTGGGGTTAGGGGGTTTGGCCTTAGGGGGTTGGGGTTAGGGTTAGGGCTTAGGGTCAGGATGCAGGGTCAGAATTCAGGGTCGAGGGTCGGGGTCAGCGGTCAGGCGTCGGGCTCGGGTGCTTAGGGTGTAGGCTCAGGGTTTTAGGGTTAGGCCTTTAGGGTTAGGGTTTTGGGGTTCAGGTTTTGGGTCATTGTTAGGGTTAGGGCGGTTAGGGTGAGGGTTGCTGGGCTTAGGATTGGGGGTTGGGCTTGGGCTTAGAGCTGGGTGTTGGGATTAGGGCTAGAGGTGTTGGGGTTAGCGTTAGCGGGTTGGGTTAGGGGTGTTGGGGAGGGGTTCAGGGCGTTGGGTGGTTAGAGTGCGGGGGTTGGGGGGGTTAGGGTTCAGTGTTAGGTTTTAGGGTCAGGGTCAAGTTCAGGGCTTAGGGTTAGGTTTTGGCTTTGGGGTTCGGGCCTAGGGCTGGGGTCAGGGCTTGGGGTTGGGGTGAGGGTTTCGGGTTAGGATTTAGGTTCCAGGTTTAGGTTCCGGGTCCGAGCCAGGGTCAGGGATCAGGGTCAGGGTCAAGGGTCGGCGGTTGGGGTCGAGTGTTTTAGGGTTTGGGGGTTAGCGGTTTATGGTTTCCTTTTGGCGACGTCCCCCCGGGCTCGATGAATAGATGTTTTCAGCGGCCCCTGAAGCGCCTCTCGCTGCGGTCGTTCGTCTCTTGTCCGACGGGGAGTGCACGCATGCCTCTCGGCTTGGTGGACAAAAACGCCCTCACCCTGTTGGTGCAGTCAAGGGAGGCGGGACTTGTCCCCTCGTGAGGTACTCCTGGCCCAGGCCCGGTCCCACGCGTGAGGGGCCGTTTGGTTGTATGTGGCCGTGGAATGCGCAAGGGTTGCTCCGGTTGGGATAGAAGTGTCTGGGGCCTTCCGTGACCCTGGGTAGTCGTTGGATTCTGGCTCCCCTATGTGCCCCTGCCACGCCACTGTCCGCACCTCCACCACCCACCGTAGTCTTCCGTCTGGCCCTCTTTGCACACGTCAGCACCCCACCCCGGGCCCCAACTCGCTTGATACTCCCGTTCTGCTTTTTCAGCCCCCGACACCTACGGATGCAACGACACAGGCGGGAGTTGTCGGAGATGTAGTGACGGCTCCGTTGGCGCTGTATTCCTGAGTCTGCCAGGAGCCCGGGGACCAATCGCTAATGCTGTCGTGTCTGCGAGTCACGGGGCGGCCGTGCGCGGTTGCTCGCGCCTACGCTAAATTTTGCTCTGTCCGACGTTGCTCCCCAGAGCTTCGCGGACGGGCCCTCAGCCCCGTTTGTCTAGGACTCTCGTCGCTGCCCCGATTACTTCACTCGGTTGCCCTCCTTCACCCGTATGGACGAGCGCAGCACTGAGTGTTTTTCTCACAGACGATTCAGATCGTCAGATACTTCAGGTCCAGGTCCCATCTGCCCAAGCGAAGTTTCAGCTTCCACGCGGTTTCTGAAGTCGGCCGTTACGGATCTCTCCTTTGTGTCATGTGGTAGTATCCTTTGTCTTGCGTCACGTCCTCCGGTGTCGTGCCAAGTCGGACTGTGCCGCCTTGTGGTGTGTGGTACATCCATAGGATGGAGTAGTATTCAGCGGTGAAAGGATGCCATGAGGGGTTAGAGATTTAGGGTTCAGGCTCTGGGTCACGTTTAGGGTTAGGGCGGTTAGGGTTTGGGTCGTTGGGGTTAAGGTTAAGGGGTGTGGGGGGGCTGGGTTTGGGGGGGTTTTGTGTTGGGGGTTTGGTGTTGGGGCGAGGGCGGTTTGGGTTGTGGTTAGGGTGTTGGCCTTGAGCTTAGGGGTCTGGGGCTAGGGTTCGGGGGTTTGGGGTCGGGGCAGGGGTGTTGGGGTTTTGGTTGGGGTTTTGGGGTGTTTAGGTTTGGGGGCTGGAGTTGTTGGGGTTCGGGGTTAGGTGGAGGGTTGATGAAAGTTCCGTTTTAGGTTTAGGGTTGAGGGTTAGGGCTTAGGGCTAGGGCTAGGGTTAGGGGTTATGGGTTGAGGTTAGGGTTAGGGTTAGAGTTAGTGCTCCGGGGGTTGGGTTTAGGGTTACGGGGTTTGAGCTTGGGGTTAGGGGGTTTGGCGGTTTGGCCTTAGGGGGTTGGGGTTGGGGTTAGGGTTAGGGCTTAGGGTCAGGATGCAGGGTCAGAATTCAGGGTCGAGGGTCGGGGTCAGCGGTCAGGCGTCGGGCTCGGGTGCTTAGGGTGTAGGCTCAGGGTTTTAGGGTTAGGCCTTTAGGGTTAGGGTTTTGGGGTTTAGGCTTTGGGTCATTGTTAGGGTTAGGGCGGTTAGGGTGAGGGTTGCTGGGCTTAGCATTGGGGGTTGGGCTTGGGCTTAGAGCTGGGTGTTGGGATTAGGGCTAGAGGTGTTGGGGTTAGCGTTAGCGGGTTGGGTTAGGGGTGTTGGGGAGGGGTTCAGGGCGTTGGGTGGTTAGAGTGCGGGGGTTGGGGGGGTTAGGGTTCAGTGTTAGGTTTTAGGGTCAGGGTCAAGTTGAGGGCTTAGGGTTAGGTTTTGGCTTTGGGGTTCGGGCCTAGGGCTGGGGTCAGGGCTTGGGGTTGGGGTGAGGGTTTCGGGTTAGGATTTAGGTTCCAGGTTTAGGTTCCAGGTCCGAGCCAGGGTCAGGGATCAGGGTCAGGGTCAAGGGTCGGTGGTTGGGGTCGAGTGGGTTAGGGTTTGGGGGTTAGCGGTTTATGGTTTCCTTTTGGCGACGTCCCCCCGGGCTCGATGAATAGATGTTTTCAGCGGCCCCTGAAGCGCCTCTCGCTGCGGTCGTTCGTCTCTTGTCCGACGGGGAGTGCACGCATGCCTCTCGGCTTGGTGGAGAAAAACGCCCTCACCATGTTGGTGCAGTCAAGGGAGGCGGGACTTGTCCCCTCGTGAGGTACTCCTGGCCCAGGCCCGGTCCCACGCGTGAGGGGCCGTTTGGTTGTATGTGGCCGTGGAATGCGCAAGGGTTGCTCCGGTTGGGATAGAAGTGTCTGGGGCCTTCCGTGACCCTGGGTAGTCGTTGGATTCTGGCTCCCCTATGTGCCTCTGCCACGCCACTGTCCGCACCTCCACCACCCACCGTAGTCTTCCGTCTGGCCCTCTTTGCACACGTCAGCACCCCACCCCGGGCCCCAACTCGCTTGATACTCCCGTTCTGCTTTTTCAGCCCCCGACACCTACGGATGCAACGACACAGGCGGGAGTTGTCGGAGATGTCGTGACGGCTCCGTTGGCGCTGTATTCCTGAGTCTGCCAGGAGCCCGGGGACCAATCGCTAATGCTGTCGTGTCTGCGAGTCACGGGGCGGCCGTGCGCGGTTGCTCGCGCCTACGCTAAATTTTGCTCTGTCCGACGTTGCTCCCCAGAGCTTCGCGGACGGGCCCTCTGCCCCGTTTGTCTAGGACTCTCGTCGCTTCCCCGATTACTTCACTCGGTTGCCCTCCTTCACCCGTATGGACGAGCGCAGCACTGAGTGTTTTTCTCACAGACGATTCAGATCGTCAGATACTTCAGGTCCAGGTCCCATCTGCCCAAGCGAAGTTTCAGCTTCCACGCAGTTTCTGAAGTCGGCCGTTACGGATCTCTCCTTTGTGTCATGTGGTAGTATCCTTTGTCTTGCGTCACGTCCTCCGGTGTCGTGCCAAGTGGGACTGTGCCGCCTTGTGGTGTGTGGTACATCCATAGGATGGAGTAGTATTCAGCGGTGAAAGGATGCCATGAGGGGTTAGAGATTTAGGGTTCAGGCTCTGGGTCACGTTTAGGGTTAGGGCGGTTAGGGTTTGGGTCGTTGGGGTTAAGGTTAAGGGGTGTGGGGGGGCTGGGTTTGGGGGGGTTTTGTGTTGGGGGTTTGGTGTTGGGGCGAGGGCGGTTTGGGTTGTGGTTAGGGTGTTGGCCTTGAGCTTAGGGGTCTGGGGCTAGGGTTCGGGGGTTTGGGGTCGGGGCAGGGGTGTTGGGGTTTTGGTTGGGGTTTTGGGGTGTTTAGGGTTGGGGGCTGGAGTGGTTGGGGTTCGGGGTTAGGTGGAGGGTTGATGAAAGTTCCGTTTTAGGTTTAGGGTTGAGGGTTAGGGCTTAGGGCTAGGGCTAGGGTTAGGGGTTATGGGTTGAGGTTAGGGTTAGGGTTAGAGTTAGTGCTCCGGGGGTTGGGTTTAGGGTTACGGGGTTTGAGCTTGGGGTTAGGGGGTTTGGCGTTTTGGCCTTAGGGGGTTGGGGTTGGGGTTAGGGTTAGGGCTTAGGGTCAGGATGCAGGGTCAGAATTCAGGGTCGAGGGTCGGGGTCAGCGGTCAGGCGTCGGGCTCGGGTGCTTAGGGTGTAGGCTCAGGGTTTTAGGGTTAGGCCTTTAGGGTTAGGGTTTTGGGGTTCAGGCTTTGGGTCATTGTTAGGGTTAGGGCGGTTAGGGTGAGGGTTGCTGGGCTTAGCATTGGGGGTTGGGCTTGGGCTTAGAGCTGGGGGTTGGGATTAGGGCTAGAGGTGTTGGGGTTAGCGTTAGCGGGTTGGGTTAGGGGTGTTGGGGAGGGGTTCAGGGCGTTGGGTGGTTAGAGTGCGGGGGCTGGGGGGGTTAGGGTTCAGTGTTAGGTTTTAGGGTCAGGGTCAAGTTGAGGGCTTAGGGTTAGGTTTTGGCTTTGGGGTTCGGGCCTAGGGCTGGGGTCAGGGCTTGGGGTTGGGGTGAGGGTTTCGGGTTAGGATTTAGGTTCCAGGTTTAGGTTCCGGGTCCGAGCCAGGGTCAGGGATCAGGGTCAGGGTCAAGGGTCGGCGGTCGGGGTCGAGTGGGTTAGGGTTTGGGGGTTAGCGGTTTATGGTTTCCTTTTGGCGACGTCCCCCCGGGCTCGATGAATAGATGTTTTCAGCGGCCCCTGAAGCGCCTCTCGCTGCGGTCGTTCGTCTCTTGTCCGACGGGGAGTGCACGCATGCCTCTCGGCTTGGTGGACAAAAACGCCCTCACCATGTTGGTGCAGTCAAGGGAGGCGGGACTTGTCCCCTCGTGAGGTACTCCTGGCCCAGGCCCGGTCCCACGCGTGAGGGGCCGTTTGGTTGCATGTGGCCGTGGAATGCGCAAGGGTTGCTCCGGTTGGGATAGAAGTGTCTGGGGCCTTCCGTGACCCTGGGTAGTCGTTGGATTCTGGCTCCCCTATGTGCCTCTGCCACGCCACTGTCCGCACCTCCACCACCCACCGTAGTCTTCCGTCTGGCCCTCTTTGCACACGTCAGCACCCTACCCCGGGCCCCAACTCGCTTGATACTCCCGTTCTGCTTTTTCAGCCCCCGACACCTACGGATGCAACGACACAGGCGGGAGTTGTCGGAGATGTCGTGACGGCTCCGTTGGCGCTGTATTCCTGAGTCTGCCAGGAGCCCGGGGACCAATCGCTAATGCTGTCGTGTCTGCGAGTCACGGGGCGGCCGTGCGCGGTTGCTCGCGCCTACGCTAAATTTTGCTCTGTCCGACGTTGCTCCCCAGAGCTTCGCGGACGGGCCCTCAGCCCCGTTTGTCTAGGACTCTCGTCGCTGCCCCGATTACTTCACTCGGTTGCCCTCCTTCACCCGTATGGACGAGCGCAGCACTGAGTGTTTTTCTCACAGACGATTCAGATCGTCAGATACTTCAGGTCCAGGTCCCATCTGCCCAAGCGAAGTTTCAGCTTCCACGCAGTTTCTGAAGTCGGCCGTTACGGATCTCTCCTTTGTGTCATGTGGTAGTATCCTTTGTCTTGCGTCACGTCCTCCGGTGTCGTGCCAAGTGGGACTGTGCCGCCTTGTGGTGTGTGGTACATCCATAGGATGGAGTAGTATTCAGCGGTGAAAGGATGCCATGAGGGGTTAGAGATTTAGGGTTCAGGCTCTGGGTCACGTTTAGGGTTAGGGCGGTTAGGGTTTGGGTCGTTGGGGTTAAGGTTAAGGGGTGTGGGGGGGCTGGGTTTGGGGGGGTTTTGTGTTGGGGGTTTGGTGTTGGGGCGAGGGCGGTTTGGGTTGTGGTTAGGGTGTTGGCCTTGAGCTTAGGGGTCTGGGGCTAGGGTTCGGGGGTTTGGGGTCGGGGCAGGGGTGTTGGGGTTTTGGTTGGGGTTTTGGGGTGTTTAGGGTTGGGGGCTGGAGTGGTTGGGGTTCAGGGTTAGGTGGAGGGTTGATGAAAGTTCCGTTTTAGGTTTAGGGTTGAGGGTTAGGGCTTAGGGCTAGGGCTAGGGTTAGGGGTTATGGGTTGAGGTTAGGGTTAGGGTTAGAGTTAGTGCTCCGGGGGTTGGGTTTAGGGTTACGGGGTTTGAGCTTGGGGTTAGGGGGTTTGGCGGTTTGGCCTTAGGGGGTTGGGGTTGGGGTTAGGGTTAGGGCTTAGGGTCAGGATGCAGGGTCAGAATTCAGGGTCGAGGGTCGGGGTCAGCGGTCAGGCGTCGGGCTCGGGTGCTTAGGGTGTAGGCTCAGGGTTTTAGGGTTAGGCCTTTAGGGTTAGGGTTTTGGGGTTCAGGCTTTGGGTCATTGTTAGGGTTAGGGCGGTTAGGGTGAGGGTTGCTGGGCTTAGGATTGGGGGTTGGGCTTGGGCTTAGAGCTGGGTGTTGGGATTAGGGCTAGAGGTGTTGGGGTTAGCGTTAGCGGGTTGGGTTAGGGGTGTTGGGGAGGGGTTCAGGGCGTTGGGTGGTTAGAGTGCGGGGGCTGGGGGGGTTAGGGTTCAGTGTTAGGTTTTAGGGTCAGGGTCAAGTCCAGGGCTTAGGGTTAGGTTTTGGCTTTGGGGTTCGGGCCTAGGGCTGGGGTCAGGGCTTGGGGTTGGGGTGAGGGTTTCGGGTTAGGATTTAGGTTCCAGGTTTAGGTTCCGGGTCCGAGCCAGGGTCAGGGATCAGGGTCAGGGTCAAGGGTCGGCGGTTGGGGTCGAGTGGGTTAGGGTTTGGGGGTTAGCGGTTTATGGTTTCCTTTTGGTGACTTCCCCACGGGCTCGATGAATAGATGGTTTCAGCGACCCCTGAAGCGCCTCTCGCTGCGGTCGTTGGTCTCTTGTCCGACGGGGGAGTGCACGCATGCCTCTCGGCTTGGTGGACAAAAACGCCCTCACCATGTTGGTGCAGTCAAGGGAGGCGGGACTTGTCCCCTCGTGAGGTACTCCTGGCCCAGGCCCGGTCCCACGCGTGAGGGGCCGTTTGGTTGTATGTGGCCGTGGAATGCGCAAGGGTTGCTCCGGTTGGGATAGAAGTGTCTGGGGCCTTCCGTGACCCTGGGTAGTCGTTGGATTCTGGCTCCCCTATGTGCCTCTGCCACGCCACTGTCCGCACCTCCACCACCCACCGTAGTCTTCCGTCTGGCCCTCTTTGCACACGTCAGCACCCCACCCCGGGCCCCAACTCGCTTGATACTCCCGTTCTGCTTTTTCAGCCCCCGACACCTACGGATGCAACGACACAGGCGGGAGTTGTCGGAGATGTCGTGACGGCTCCGTTGGCGCTGTATTCCTGAGTCTGCCAGGAGCCCGGGGACCAATCGCTAATGCTGTCGTGTCTGCGAGTCACGGGGCGGCCGTGCGCGGTTGCTCGCGCCTACGCTAAATTTTGCTCTGTCCGACGTTGCTCCCCAGAGCTTCGCGGACGGGCCCTCTGCCCCGTTTGTCTAGGACTCTCGTCGCTGCCCCGATTACTTCACTCGGTTGCCCTCCTTCACCCGTATGGACGAGCGCAGCACTGAGTGTTTTTCTCACAGACGATTCAGATCGTCAGATACTTCAGGTCCAGGTCCCATCTGCCCAAGCGAAGTTTCAGCTTCCACGCGGTTTCTGAAGTCGGCCGTTACGGATCTCTCCTTTGTGTCATGTGGTAGTATCCTTTGTCTTGCGTCACGTCCTCCGGTGTCGTGCCAAGTGGGACTGTGCCGCCTTGTGGTGTGTGGTACATCCATAGGATGGAGTAGTATTCAGCGGTGAAAGGATGCCATGAGGGGTTAGAGATTTAGGGTTCAGGCTCTGGGTCACGTTTAGGGTTAGGGCGGTTAGGGTTTGGGTCGTTGGGGTTAAGGTTAAGGGGTGTGGGGGGGGCTGGGTTTGGGGGGGTTTGGTGTTGGGGGTTTGGTGTTGGGGCGAGGGCGGTTTGGGTTGTGGTTAGGGTGTTGGCCTTGAGCTTAGGGGTCTGGGGCTAGGGTTCGGGGGTTTGGGGTCGGGGCAGGGGTGTTGGGGTTTTGGTTGGGGTTTTGGGGTGTTTAGGGTTGGGGGCTGGAGTGGTTGGGGTTCAGGGTTAGGTGGAGGGTTGATGAAAGTTCCGTTTTAGGTTTAGGGTTGAGGGTTAGGGCTTAGGGCTAGGGCTAGGGTTAGGGGTTATGGGTTGAGGTTAGGGTTAGGGTTAGAGTTAGTGCTCCGGGGGTTGGGTTTAGGGTTACGGGGTTTGAGCTTGGGGTTAGGGGGTTTGGCGGTTTGGCCTTAGGGGGTTGGGGTTGGGGTTAGGGTTAGGGCTTAGGGTCAGGATGCAGGGTCAGAATTCAGGGTCGAGGGTCGGGGTCAGCGGTCAGGCGTCGGGCTCGGGTGCTTAGGGTGTAGGCTCAGGGTTTTAGGGTTAGGCCTTTAGGGTTAGGGTTTTGGGGTTCAGGCTTTGGGTCATTGTTAGGGTTAGGGCGGTTAGGGTGAGGGTTGCTGGGCTTAGGATTGGGGGTTGGGCTTGGGCTTAGAGCTGGGGGTTGGGATTAGGGCTAGAGGTGTTGGGGTTAGCGATAGCGGGTTGGGTTAGGGGTGTTGGGGAGGGGTTCAGGGCGTTGGGTGGTTAGAGTGCGGGGGTTGGGGGGGTTAGGGTTCAGTGTTAGGTTTTAGGGTCAGGGTCAAGTTGAGGGCTTAGGGTTAGGTTTTGGCTTTGGGGTTCGGGCCTAGGGCTGGGGTCAGGGCTTGGGGTTGGGGTGAGGGTTTCGGGTTAGGATTTAGGTTCCAGGTTTAGGTTCCGGGTCCGAGCCAGGGTCAGGGATCAGGGTCAGGGTCAAGGGTCGGCGGTTGGGGTCGAGTGGGTTAGGGTTTGGGGGTTAGCGGTTTATGGTTTCCTTTTGGCGACGTCCCCCCGGGCTCGATGAATAGATGTTTTCAGCGGCCCCTGAAGCGCCTCTCGCTGCGGTCGTTCGTCTCTTGTCCGACGGGGAGTGCACGCATGCCTCTCGGCTTGGTGGACAAAAACGCCCTCACCCTGTTGGTGCAGTCAAGGGAGGCGGGACTTGTCCCCTCGTGAGGTACTCCTGGCCCAGGCCCGGTCCCACGCGTGAGGGGCCGTTTGGTTGCATGTGGCCGTGGAATGCGCAAGGGTTGCTCCGGTTGGGATAGAAGTGTCTGGGGCCTTCCGTGACCCTGGGTAGTCGTTGGATTCTGGCTCCCCTATGTGCCTCTGCCACGCCACTGTCCGCACCTCCACCACCCACCGTAGTCTTCCGTCTGGCCCTCTTTGCACACGTCAGCACCCCACCCCGGGCCCCAACTCGCTTGATACTCCCGTTCTGCTTTTTCAGCCCCCGACACCTACGGATGCAACGACACAGGCGGGAGTTGTCGGAGATGTCGTGACGGCTCCGTTGGCGCTGTATTCCTGAGTCTGCCAGGAGCCCGGGGACCAATCGCTAATGCTGTCGTGTCTGCGAGTCACGGGGCGGCCGTGCGCGGTTGCTCGCGCCTACGCTAAATTTTGCTCTGTCCGACGTTGCTCCCCAGAGCTTCGCGGACGGGCCCTCAGCCCCGTTTGTCTAGGACTCTCGTCGCTGCCCCGATTACTTCACTCGGTTGCCCTCCTTCACCCGTATGGACGAGCGCAGCACTGAGTGTTTTTCTCACAGACGATTCAGATCGTCAGATACTTCAGGTCCAGGTCCCATCTGCCCAAGCGAAGTTTCAGCTTCCACGCAGTTTCTGAAGTCGGCCGTTACGGATCTCTCCTTTGTGTCATGTGGTAGTATCCTTTGTCTTGCGTCACGTCCTCCGGTGTCGTGCCAAGTGGGACTGTGCCGCCTTGTGGTGTGTGGTACATCCATAGGATGGAGTAGTATTCAGCGGTGAAAGGATGCCATGAGGGGTTAGAGATTTAGGGTTCAGGCTCTGGGTCACGTTTAGGGTTAGGGCGGTTAGGGTTTGGGTCGTTGGGGTTAAGGTTAAGGGGTGTGGGGGGGGCTGGGTTTGTGGGGGTTTTGTGTTGGGGGTTTGGTGTTGGGGCGAGGGCGGTTTGGGTTGTGGTTAGGGTGTTGGCCTTGAGCTTAGGGGTCTGGGGCTAGGGTTCGGGGGTTTGGGGTCGGGGCAGGGGTGTTGGGGTTTTGGTTGGGGTTTTGGGGTGTTTAGGGTTGGGGGCTGGAGTGGTTGGGGTTCGGGGTTAGGTGGAGGGTTGATGAAAGTTCCGTTTTAGGTTTAGGGTTGAGGGTTAGGGCTTAGGGCTAGGGCTAGGGTTAGGGGTTATGGGTTGAGGTTAGGGTTAGGGTTAGAGTTAGTGCTCCGGGGGTTGGGTTTAGGGTTACGGGGTTTGAGCTTGGGGTTAGGGGGTTTGGCGGTTTGGCCTTAGGGGGTTGGGGTTGGGGTTAGGGTTAGGGCTTAGGGTCAGGATGCAGGGTCAGAATTCAGGGTCGAGGGTCGGGGTCAGCGGTCAGGCGTCGGGCTCTGGTGCTTAGGGTGTAGGCTTAGGGTTTTAGGGTTAGGTCTTTAGGGTTAGGGTTTTGGGGTTCAGGCTTTGGGTCATTGTTAGGGTTAGGGCGGTTAGGGTGAGGATTGCTGGGCTTAGGATTGGGGGTTGGGCTTGGGCTTAGAGCTGGGGGTTGGGATTAGGGCTAGAGGTGTTGGGGTTAGCGTTAGCGGGTTGGGTTAGGGGTGTTGGGGAGGGGTTCAGGGCGTTGGGTGGTTAGAGTGCGGGGGTTGGGATGGTTAGGGTTCAGTGTTAGGTTTTAGGGTCAGGGTCAAGTTGAGGGCTTAGGGTTAGGTTTTGGCTTTGGGGTTCGGGCCTAGGGCTGGGGTCAGGGCTTGGGGTTGGGGTGAGGGTTTCGGGTTAGGATTTAGGTTCCAGGTTTAGGTTCCGGGTGCGAGCCAGGGTCAGGGATCAGGGTCAGGGTCAAGGGTCGGCGGTCGGGGTCGAGTGGGTTAGGGTTTGGGGGTTAGCGGTTTATGGTTTCCTTTTGGCGACGTCCCCCCGGGCTCGATGAATAGATGTTTTCAGCGGCCCCTGAAGCGCCTCTCGCTGCGGTCGTTCGTCTCTTGTCCGATGGGGGAGTGCACGCATGCCTCTCGGCTTGGTGGACAAAAACGCCCTCACCCTTTTGGTGCAGTCAAGGGAGGCGGGACTTGTCCCCTCGTGAGGTACTCCTGGCCCAGGCCCGGTCCCACGCGTGAGGGGCCGTTTGGTTGTATGTGGCCGTGGAATGCGCAAGGGTTGCTCCGGTTGGGATAGAAGTGTCTGGGGCCTTCCGTGACCCTGGGTAGTCGTTGGATTCTGGCTCCCCTATGTGCCTCTGCCACGCCACTGTCCGCACCTCCACCACCCACCGTAGTCTTCCGTCTGGCCCTCTTTGCACACGTCAGCACCCCACCCCGGGCCCCAACTCGCTTGATACTCCCGTTCTGCTTTTTCAGCCCCCGACACCTACGGATGCAACGACACAGGCGGGAGTTGTCGGAGATGTCGTGACGGCTCCGTTGGCGCTGTATTCCTGAGTCTGCCAGGAGCCCGGGGACCAATCGCTAATGCTGTCGTGTCTGCGAGTCACGGGGCGGCCGTGCGCGGTTGCTCGCGCCTACGCTAAATTTTGCTCTGTCCGACGTTGCTCCCCAGAGCTTCGCGGACGGGCCCTCAGCCCCGTTTGTCTAGGACTCTCGTCGCTGCCCCGATTACTTCACTCGGTTGCCCTCCTTCACCCGTATGGACGAGCGCAGCACTGAGTGTTTTTCTCACAGACGATTCAGATCGTCAGATACTTCAGGTCCAGGTCCCATCTGCCCAAGCGAAGTTTCAGCTTCCACGCAGTTTCTGAAGTCGGCCGTTACGGATCTCTCCTTTGTGTCATGTGGTAGTATCCTTTGTCTTGCGTCACGTCCTCCGGTGTCGTGCCAAGTCGGACTGTGCCGCCTTGTGGTGTGTGGTACATCCATAGGATGGAGTAGTATTCAGCGGTGAAAGGATGCCATGAGGGGTTAGAGATTTAGGGTTCAGGCTCTGGGTCACGTTTAGGGTTAGGGCGGTTAGGGTTTGGGTCGTTGGGGTTAAGGTTAAGGGGTGTGGGGGGGCTGGGTTTGGGGGGTTTTGTGTTGGGGGTTTGGTGTTGGGGCGAGGGCGAGGGCGGTTTGGGTTGTGGTTAGGGTGTTGGCCTTGAGCTTAGGGGTCTGGGGCGAGGGTTCGGGGGTTTGGGGTCGGGGCAGGGGTGTTGGGGTTTTGGTTGGGGTTTTGGGGTGTTTAGGGTTGGGGGCTGGAGTGGTTGGGGTTCAGGGTTAGGTGGAGGGTTGATGAAAGTTCCGTTTTAGGTTTAGGGTTGAGGGTTAGGGCTTAGGGCTAGGGCTAGGGTTAGGGGTTATGGGTTGAGGTTAGGGTTAGGGTTAGAGTTAGTGCTCCGGGGGTTGGGTTTAGGGTTACGGGGTTTGAGCTTGGGGTTAGGGGGTTTGGCGGTTTGGCCTTAGGGGGTTGGGGTTGGGGTTAGGGTTAGGGCTTAGGGTCAGGATGCAGGGTCAGAATTCAGGGTCGAGGGTCGGGGTCAGCGGTCAGGCGTCGGGCTCGGGTGCTTAGGGTGTAGGCTCAGGGTTTTAGGGTTAGGCCTTTAGGGTTAGGGTTTTGGGGTTCAGGCTTTGGGTCATTGTTAGGGTTAGGGCGGTTAGGGTGAGGGTTGCTGGGCTTAGGATTGGGGGTTGGGCTTGGGCTTAGAGCTGGGTGTTGGGATTAGGGCTAGAGGTGTTGGGGTTAGCGTTAGCGGGTTGGGTTAGGGGTGTTGGGGAGGGGTTCAGGGCGTTGGGTGGTTAGAGTGCGGGGGTTGGGGGGTTAGGGTTCAGTGTTAGGTTTTAGGGTCAGGGTCAAGTTCAGGGCTTAGGGTTAGGTTTTGGCTTTGGGGTTCGGGCCTAGGGCTGGGGTCAGGGCTTGGGGTTGGGGTGAGGGTTTCGGGTTAGGATTTAGTTTCCAGGTTTAGGTTCCGGGTCCGAGCCAGGGTCAGGGATCAGGGTCAGGGTCAAGGGTCGGCGGTTGGGGTCGAGTGGGTTAGGGTTTGGGGGTTAGCGGTTTATGGTTTCCTTTTGGCGACGTCCCCCCGGGCTCGATGAATAGATGTTTTCAGCGGCCCCTGAAGCGCCTCTCGCTGCGGTCGTTCGTCTCTTGTCCGACGGGGAGTGCACGCATGCCTCTCGGCTTGGTGGAGAAAAACGCCCTCACCCTGTTGGTGCAGTCAAGGGAGGCGGGACTTGTCCCCTCGTGAGGTACTCCTGGCCCAGGCCCGGTCCCACGCGTGAGGGGCCGTTTGGTTGTATGTGGCCGTGGAATGCGCAAGGGTTGCTCCGGTTGGGATAGAAGTGTCTGGGGCCTTCCGTGACCCTGGGTAGTCGTTGGATTCTGGCTCCCCTATGTGCCTCTGCCACGCCACTGTCCGCACCTCCACCACCCACCGTAGTCTTCCGTCTGGCCCTCTTTGCACACGTCAGCACCCCACCCCGGGCCCCAACTCGCTTGATACTCCCGTTCTGCTTTTTCAGCCCCCGACACCTACGGATGCAACGACACAGGCGGGAGTTGTCGGAGATGTCGTGACGGCTCCGTTGGCGCTGTATTCCTGAGTCTGCCAGGAGCCCGGGGACCAATCGCTAATGCTGTCGTGTCTGCGAGTCACGGGGCGGCCGTGCGCGGTTGCTCGCGCCTACGCTAAATTTTGCTCTGTCCGACGTTGCTCCCCAGAGCTTCGCGGACGGGCCCTCTGCCCCGTTTGTCTAGGACTCTCGTCGCTGCCCCGATTACTTCACTCGGTTGCCCTCCTTCACCCGTATGGACGAGCGCAGCACTGAGTGTTTTTCTCACAGACGATTCAGATCGTCAGATACTTCAGGTCCAGGTCCCATCTGCCCAAGCGAAGTTTCAGCTTCCACGCAGTTTCTGAAGTCGGCCGTTACGGATCTCTCCTTTGTGTCATGTGGTAGTATCCTTTGTCTTGCGTCACGTCCTCCGGTGTCGTGCCAAGTCGGACTGTGCCGCCTTGTGGTGTGTGGTACATCCATAGGATGGAGTAGTATTCAGCGGTGAAAGGATGCCATGAGGGGTTAGAGATTTAGGGTTCAGGCTCTGGGTCACGTTTAGGGTTAGGGCGGTTAGGGTTTGGGTCGTTGGGGTTAAGGCTAAGGGGTGTGGGTGGGGCTGGGTTTGGGGGGGTTTGGTGTTGGGGCAAGGGCGGTTTGGGTTGTGGTTAGGGTGTTGGCCTTGAGCTTAGGGGTCTGGGGCTAGGGTTCGGGGGTTTGGGGTCGGGGCAGGGGTGTTGGGGTTTTGGTTGGGGTTTTGGGGTGTTTAGGGTTGGGGGCTGGAGTGGTTGGGGTTCAGGGTTAGGTGGAGGGTTGATGAAAGTTCCGTTTTAGGTTTAGGGTTGAGGGTTAGGGCTTAGGGCTAGGGCTAGGGTTAGGGGTTATGGGTTGAGGTTAGGGTTAGGGTTAGAGTTAGTGCTCCGGGGGTTGGGTTTAGGGTTACGGGGTTTGAGCTTGGGGTTAGGGGGTTTGGCGGTTTGGCCTTAGGGGGTTGGGGTTGGGGTTAGGGTTAGGGCTTAGGGTCAGGATGCAGGGTCAGAATTCTGGGTCGAGGGTCGGGGTCAGCGGTCAGGCGTCGGGCTCGGGTGCTTAGGGTGTAGGCTCAGGGTTTTAGGGTTAGGCCTTTAGGGTTAGGGTTTTGGGGGTCAGGCTTTGGGTCATTGTTAGGGTTAGGGCGGTTAGGGTGAGGGTTGCTGGGCTTAGGATTGGGGGTTGGGCTTGGGCTTAGAGCTGGGGGTTGGAATTAGGGCTAGAAGTGTTGGGGTTAGCGTTAGCGGGTTAGGTTTGCGGTGTTGGGGAGGGGTTTAGGGCGTTGGGTGGTTAGAGTGCGGGGGTTGGGGGGGTTAGGGTTCAGTGTTAGGTTTTAGGGTCAGGGTCAAGTTCAGGGCTTAGGGTTAGGTTTTGTCTTTGGGGTTCGGGCCTAGGGCTGGGGTCAGGGCTTGGGGTTGGGGTGAGGGTTTCGGGTTAGGATTTAGTTTCCAGGTTTAGGTTCCGGGTCCGAGCCAGGGTCAGGGTTTAGAGTTAGGGTAAAGGGTCGGCGGTTGGGGTCGAGTGGGTTAGGGTTTGGGGGTTAGCGGTTTATGGTTTCCTTTTGGTGACTTCCCCACGGGCTCGATGAATAGCTGTTTTCAGCGGCCCCTGAAGCGCCTCTCGCTGCGGTCGTTCGTCTCTTGTCCGACGGGGGAGTGCACGCATGCCTCTCGGCTTGGTGGAGAAAAACGCCCTCACCCTGTTGGTGCAGTCAAGGGAGGCGGGACTTGTCCCCTCGTGAGGTACTCCTGGCCCAGGCCCGGTCCCACGCGTGAGGGGCCGTTTGGTTGTATGTGGCCGTGGAATGCGCAAGGGTTGCTCCGGTTGGGATAGAAGTGTCTGGGGCCTTCCGTGACCCTGGGTAGTCGTTGGATTCTGGCTCCCCTATGTGCCTCTGCCACGCCACTGTCCGCACCTCCACCACCCACCGTAGTCTTCCGTCTGGCCCTCTTTGCACACGTCAGCACCCCACCCCGGGCCCCAACTCGCTTGATACTCCCGTTCTGCTTTTTCAGCCCCCGACACCTACGGATGCAACGACACAGGCGGGAGTTGTCGGAGATGTCGTGACGGCTCCGTTGGCGCTGTATTCCTGAGTCTGCCAGGAGCCCGGGGACCAATCGCTAATGCTGTCGTGTCTGCGAGTCACGGGGCGGCCGTGCGCGGTTGCTCGCGCCTACGCTAAATTTTGCTCTGTCCGACGTTGCTCCCCAGAGCTTCGCGGACGGGCCCTCAGCCCCGTTTGTCTAGGACTCTCGTCGCTGCCCCGATTACTTCACTCGGTTGCCCTCCTTCACCCGTATGGACGAGCGCAGCACTGAGTGTTTTTCTCACAGACGATTCAGATCGTCAGATACTTCAGGTCCAGGTCCCATCTGCCCAAGCGAAGTTTCAGCTTCCACGCAGTTTCTGAAGTCGGCCGTTACGGATCTCTCCTTTGTGTCATGTGGTAGTATCCTTTGTCTTGCGTCACGTCCTCCGGTGTCGTGCCAAGTCGGACTGTGCCGCCTTGTGGTGTGTGGTACATCCATAGGATGGAGTAGTATTCAGCGGTGAAAGGATGCCATGAGGGGTTAGAGATTTAGGGTTCAGGCTCTGGGTCACGTTTAGGGTTAGGGCGGTTAGGGTTTGGGTCGTTGGGGTTAAGGCTAAGGGGTGTGGGTGGGGCTGGGTTTGGGGGGGTTTGGTGTTGGGGGTTTGGTGTTGGGGCGAGGGCGGTTTGGGTTGTGGTTAGGGTGTTGGCCTTGAGCTTAGGGGTCTGGGGCTAGGATTCGGGGGTTTGGGGTCGGGGCAGGGGTGTTGGGGTTTTGGTTGGGGTTTTGGGGTGTTTAGGGTTGGGGGCTGGAGTGGTTGGGGTTCAGGGTTAGGTGGAGGGTTGATGAAAGTTCCGTTTTAGGTTTAGGGTTGAGGGTTAGGGCTTAGGGCTAGGGCTAGGGTTAGGGGTTATGGGTTGAGGTTAGGGTTAGGGTTAGAGTTAGTGCTCCGGGGGTTGGGTTTAGGGTTACGGGGTTTGAGCTTGGGGTTAGGGGGTTTGGCGGTTTGGCCTTAGGGGGTTGGGGGTGGGGTTAGGGTTAGGGCTTAGGGTCAGGTTGCAGGGTCAGAATTCTGGGTCGAGGGTCGGGGTCAGCGGTCAGGCGTCGGGCTCGGGTGCTTAGGGTGTAGGCTCAGGGTTTTAGGGTTAGGCCTTTAGGGTTAGGGTTTTGGGGGTCAGGCTTTGGGTCATTGTTAGGGTTAGGGCGGTTAGGGTGAGGGTTGCTGGGCTTAGGATTGGGGGTTGGGCTTGGGCTTAGAGCTGGGGGTTGGAATTAGGGCTAGAAGTGTTGGGGTTAGCGTTAGCGGGTTAGGTTTGCGGTGTTGGGGAGGGGTTCAGGGCGTTGGGTGGTTAGAGTGCGGGGGTTGGGGGGGTTAGGGTTCAGTGTTAGGTTTTAGGGTCAGGGTCAAGTTCAGGGCTTAGGGTTAGGTTTTGGCTTTGGGGTTCGGGCCTAGGGCTGGGGTCAGGGCTTGGGGTTGGGGTGAGGGTTTCGGGTTAGGATTTAGTTTCCAGGTTTAGGTTCCGGGTCCGAGCCAGGGTCAGGGTTCAGAGTTAGGGTAAAGGGTCGGCGGTTGGGGTCGAGTGGGTTAGGGTTTGGGGGTTAGCGGTTTATGGTTTCCTTTTGGTGACTTCCCCACGGGCTCGATGAATAGCTGTTTTCAGCGGCCCCTGAAGCGCCTCTCGCTGCGGTCGTTCGTCTCTTGTCCGACGGGGGAGTGCACGCATGCCTCTCGGCTTGGTGGACAAAAACGCCCTCACCCTGTTGGTGCAGTCAAGGGAGGCGGGACTTGTCCCCTCGTGAGGTACTCCTGGCCCAGGCCCGGTCCCACGCGTGAGGGGCCGTTTGGTTGCATGTGGCCGTGGAATGCGCAAGGGTTGCTCCGGTTGGGATAGAAGTGTCTGGGGCCTTCCGTGACCCTGGGTAGTCGTTGGATTCTGGCTCCCCTATGTGCCTCTGCCACGCCACTGTCCGCACCTCCACCACCCACCGTAGTCTTCCGTCTGGCCCTCTTTGCACACGTCAGCACCCCACCCCGGGCCCCAACTCGCTTGATACTCCCGTTCTGCTTTTTCAGCCCCCGACACCTACGGATGCAACGACACAGGCGGGAGTTGTCGGAGATGTCGTGACGGCTCCGTTGGCGCTGTATTCCTGAGTCTGCCAGAAGCCCGGGGACCAATCGCTAATGCTGTCGTGTCTGCGAGTCACGGGGCGGCCGTGCGCGGTTGCTCGCGCCTACGCTAAATTTTGCTCTGTCCGACGTTGCTCCCCAGAGCTTCGCGGACGGGCCCTCAGCCCCGTTTGTCTAGGACTCTCGTCGCTGCCCCGATTACTTCACTCGGTTGCCCTCCTTCACCCGTATGGACGAGCGCAGCACTGAGTGTTTTTCTCACAGACGATTCAGATCGTCAGATACTTCAGGTCCAGGTCCCATCTGCCCAAGCGAAGTTTCAGCTTCCACGCAGTTTCTGAAGTCGGCCGTTACGGATCTCTCCTTTGTGTCATGTGGTAGTATCCTTTGTCTTGCGTCACGTCCTCCGGTGTCGTGCCAAGTCGGACTGTGCCGCCTTGTGGTGTGTGGTACATCCATAGGATGGAGTAGTATTCAGCGGTGAAAGGATGCCATGAGGGGTTAGAGATTTAGGGTTCAGGCTCTGGGTCACGTTTAGGGTTAGGGCGGTTAGGGTTTGGGTCGTTGGGGTTAAGGTTAAGGGGTGTGGGGGGGGCTGGGTTTGGGGGGGTTTTGTGTTGGGGGTTTGGTGTTGGGGCGAGGGCGAGGGCGGTTTGGGTTGTGGTTAGGGTGTTGGCCTTGAGCTTAGGGGTCTGGGGCTAGGGTTCGGGGGTTTGGGGTCGGGGCAGGGGTGTTGGGGTTTTGGTTGGGGTTTTGGGGTGTTTAGGGTTGGGGGCTGGAGTGGTTGGGGTTCAGGGTTAGGTGGAGGGTTGATGAAAGTTCCGTTTTAGGTTTAGGGTTGAGGGTTAGGGCTTAGGGCTAGGGCTAGGGTTAGGGGTTATGGGTTGAGGTTAGGGTTAGGGTTAGAGTTAGTGCTCCGGGGGTTGGGTTTAGGGTTACGGGGTTTGAGCTTGGGGTTAGGGGGTTTGGCGGTTTGGCCTTAGGGGGTTGGGGTTGGGGTTAGGGTTAGGGCTTAGGGTCAGGATGCAGGGTCAGAATTCAGGGTCGAGGGTCGGGGTCAGCGGTCAGGCGTCGGGCTCGGGTGCTTAGGGTGTAGGCTCAGGGTTTTAGGGTTAGGCCTTTAGGGTTAGGGTTTTCGGGGTCAGGCTTTGGGTCATTGTTAGGGTTAGGGCGGTTAGGGTGAGGGTTGCTGGGCTTAGGATTGGGGGTTGGGCTTGGGCTTAGAGCTGGGGGTTGGGATTAGGGCTAGAGGTGTTGGGGTTAGCGTTAGCGGGTTGGGTTAGGGGTGTTGGGGAGGGGTTCAGGGCGTTGGGTGGTTAGAGTGCGGGGGTTGGGGGGGTTAGGGTTCAGTGTTAGGTTTTAGGGTCAGGGTCAAGTTCAGGGCTTAGGGTTAGGTTTTGGCTTTGGGGTTCGGGCCTAGGGCTGGGGTCAGGGCTTGGGGTTGGGGTGAGGGTTTCGGGTTAGGATTTAGGTTCCAGGTTTAGGTTCCGGGTCCGAGCCAGGGTCAGGGATCAGGGTCAGGGTCAAGGGTCGGCGGTTGGGGTCGAGTGGGTTAGGGTTTGGGGGTTAGCGGTTTATGGTTTCCTTTTGGCGACGTCCCCCCGGGCTCGATGAATAGATGTTTTCAGCGGCCCCTGAAGCGCCTCTCGCTGCGGTCGTTCGTCTCTTGTCCGACGGGGAGTGCACGCATGCCTCTCGGCTTGGTGGAGAAAAACGCCCTCACCCTGTTGGTGCAGTCAAGGGAGGCGGGACTTGTCCCCTCGTGAGGTACTCCTGGCCCAGGCCCGGTCCCACGCGTGAGGGGCCGTTTGGTTGTATGTGGCCGTGGAATGCGCAAGGGTTGCTCCGGTTGGGATAGAAGTGTCTGGGGCCTTCCGTGACCCTGGGTAGTCGTTGGATTCTGGCTCCCCTATGTGCCTCTGCCACGCCACTGTCCGCACCTCCACCACCCACCGTAGTCTTCCGTCTGGCCCTCTTTGCACACGTCAGCACCCCACCCCGGGCCCCAACTCGCTTGATACTCCCGTTCTGCTTTTTCAGCCCCCGACACCTACGGATGCAACGACACAGGCGGGAGTTGTCGGAGATGTCGTGACGGCTCCGTTGGCGCTGTATTCCTGAGTCTGCCAGGAGCCCGGGGACCAATCGCTAATGCTGTCGTGTCTGCGAGTCACGGGGCGGCCGTGCGCGGTTGCTCGCGCCTACGCTAAATTTTGCTCTGTCCGACGTTGCTCCCCAGAGCTTCGCGGACGGGCCCTCAGCCCCGTTTGTCTAGGACTCTCGTCGCTGCCCCGATTACTTCACTCGGTTGCCCTCCTTCACCCGTATGGACGAGCGCAGCACTGAGTGTTTTTCTCACAGACGATTCAGATCGTCAGATACTTCAGGTCCAGGTCCCATCTGCCCAAGCGAAGTTTCAGCTTCCACGCAGTTTCTGAAGTCGGCCGTTACGGATCTCTCCTTTGTGTCATGTGGTAGTATCCTTTGTCTTGCGTCACGTCCTCCGGTGTCGTGCCAAGTCGGACTGTGCCGCCTTGTGGTGTGTGGTACATCCATAGGATGGAGTAGTATTCAGCGGTGAAAGGATGCCATGAGGGGTTAGAGATTTAGGGTTCAGGCTCTGGGTCACGTTTAGGGTTAGGGCGGTTAGGGTTTGGGTCGTTGGGGTTAAGGATAAGGGGTGTGGGTGGGGCTGGGTTTGGGGGGATTTGGTGTTGGGGGTTTGGTGTTGGGGCGAGGGCGGTTTGGGTTGTGGTTAGGGTGTTGGCCTTGAGCTTAGGGGTCTGGGGCGAGGGTTCGGGGGTTTGGGGTCGGGGCAGGGGTGTTGGGGTTTTGGTTGGGGTTTTGGGGTGTTTAGGGTTGGGGGCTGGAGTGGTTGGGGTTCAGGGTTAGGTGGAGGGTTGATGAAAGTTCCGTTTTAGGTTTAGGGTTGAGGGTTAGGGCTTAGGGCTAGGGCTAGGGTTAGGGGTTATGGGTTGAGGTTAGGGTTAGGGTTAGAGTTAGTGCTCCGGGGGTTGGGTTTAGGGTTACGGGGTTTGAGCTTGGGGTTAGGGGGTTTGGCGGTTTGGCCTTAGGGGGTTGGGGTTGGGGTTAGGGTTAGGGCTTAGGGTCAGGATGCAGGGTCAGAATTCTGGGTCGAGGGTCGGGGTCAGCGGTCAGGCGTCGGGCTCGGGTGCTTAGGGTGTAGGCTCAGGGTTTTAGGGTTAGGCCTTTAGGGTTAGGGTTTTAGGGGTCAGGCTTTGGGTCATTGTTAGGGTTAGGGCGGTTAGGGTGAGGGTTGCTGGGCTTAGGATTGGGGGTTGGGCTTGGGCTTAGAGCTGGGGGTTGGAATTAGGGCTAGAAGTGTTGGGGTTAGCGTTAGCGGGTTAGGTTTGCGGTGTTGGGGAGGGGTTTAGGGCGTTGGGTGGTTAGAGTGCGGGGGTTGGGGGGTTAGGGTTCAGTGTTAGGTTTTAGGGTCAGGGTCAAGTTGAGGGCTTAGGGTTAGGTTTTGGCTTTGGGGTTCGGGCCTAGGGCTGGGGTCAGGGCTTGGGGTTGGGGTGAGGGTTTCGGGTTAGGATTTAGGTTCCAGGTTTAGGTTCCGGGTCCGAGCCAGGGTCAGGGATCAGGGTCAGGGTCAAGGGTCGGCGGTTGGGGTCGAGTGGGTTAGGGTTTGGGGGTTAGCGGTTTATGGTTTCCTTTTGGCGACGTCCCCCCGGGCTCGATGAATAGATGTTTTCAGCGGCCCCTGAAGCGCCTCTCGCTGCGGTCGTTCGTCTCTTGTCCGACGGGGAGTGCACGCATGCCTCTCGGCTTGGTGGAGAAAAACGCCCTCACCCTGTTGGTGCAGTCAAGGGAGGCGGGACTTGTCCCCTCGTGAGGTACTCCTGGCCCAGGCCCGGTCCCACGCGTGAGGGGCCGTTTGGTTGTATGTGGCCGTGGAATGCGCAAGGGTTGCTCCGGTTGGGATAGAAGTGTCTGGGGCCTTCCGTGACCCTGGGTAGTCGTTGGATTCTGGCTCCCCTATGTGCCCCTGCCACGCCACTGTCCGCACCTCCACCACCCACCGTAGTCTTCCGTCTGGCCCTCTTTGCACACGTCAGCACCCCACCCCGGGCCCCAACTCGCTTGATACTCCCGTTCTGCTTTTTCAGCCCCCGACACCTACGGATGCAACGACACAGGCGGGAGTTGTCGGAGATGTCGTGACGGCTCCGTTGGCGCTGTATTCCTGAGTCTGCCAGGAGCCCGGGGACCAATCGCTAATGCTGTCGTGTCTGCGAGTCACGGGGCGGCCGTGCGCGGTTGCTCGCGCCTACGCTAAATTTTGCTCTGTCCGACGTTGCTCCCCAGAGCTTCGCGGACGGGCCCTCAGCCCCGTTTGTCTAGGACTCTCGTCGCTGCCCCGATTACTTCACTCGGTTGCCCTCCTTCACCCGTATGGACGAGCGCAGCACTGAGTGTTTTTCTCACAGACGATTCAGATCGTCAGATACTTCAGGTCCAGGTCCCATCTGCCCAAGCGAAGTTTCAGCTTCCACGCAGTTTCTGAAGTCGGCCGTTACGGATCTCTCCTTTGTGTCATGTGGTAGTATCCTTTGTCTTGCGTCACGTCCTCCGGTGTCGTGCCAAGTGGGACTGTGCCGCCTTGTGGTGTGTGGTACATCCATAGGATGGAGTAGTATTCAGCGGTGAAAGGATGCCATGAGGGGTTAGAGATTTAGGGTTCAGGCTCTGGGTCACGTTTAGGGTTAGGGCGGTTAGGGTTTGGGTCGTTGGGGTTAAGGTTAAGGGGTGTGGGGGGGCTGGGTTTGGGGGGGTTTGGTGTTGGGGGTTTGGTGTTGGGGCGAGGGCGGTTTGGGTTGTGGTTAGGGTGTTGGCCTTGAGCTTAGGGGTCTGGGGCTAGGGTTCGGGGGTTTGGGGTCGGGGCAGGGGTGTTGGGGTTTTGGTTGGGGTTTTGGGGTGTTTAGGGTTGGGGGCTGGAGTGGTTGGGGTTCAGGGTTAGGTGGAGGGTTGATGAAAGTTCCGTTTTAGGTTTAGGGTTGAGGGTTAGGGCTTAGGGCTAGGGCTAGGGTTAGGGGTTATGGGTTGAGGTTAGGGTTAGGGTTAGAGTTAGTGCTCCGGGGGTTGGGTTTAGGGTTACGGGGTTTGAGCTTGGGGTTAGGGGGTTTGGCGGTTTGGCCTTAGGGGGTTGGGGTTGGGGTTAGGGTTAGGGCTTAGGGTCAGGATGCAGGGTCAGAATTCAGGGTCGAGGGTCGGGGTCAGCGGTCAGGCGTCGGGCTCGGGTGCTTAGGGTGTAGGCTCAGGGTTTTAGGGTTAGGCCTTTAGGGTTAGGGTTTTCGGGGTCAGGCTTTGGGTCATTGTTAGGGTTAGGGCGGTTAGGGTGAGGGTTGCTGGGCTTAGGATTGGGGGTTGGGCTTGGGCTTAGAGCTGGGGGTTGGGATTAGGGCTAGAGGTGTTGGGGTTAGCGTTAGCGGGTTGGGTTAGGGGTGTTGGGGAGGGGTTCAGGGCGTTGGGTGGTTAGAGTGCGGGGGTTGGGGGGGTTAGGGTTCAGTGTTAGGTTTTAGGGTCAGGGTCAAGTTCAGGGCTTAGGGTTAGGTTTTGGCTTTGGGGTTCGGGCCTAGGGCTGGGGTCAGGGCTTGGGGTTGGGGTGAGGGTTTCGGGTTAGGATTTAGGTTCCAGGTTTAGGTTCCGGGTCCGAGCCAGGGTCAGGGATCAGGGTCAGGGTCAAGGGTCGGCGGTTGGGGTCGAGTGGGTTAGGGTTTGGGGGTTAGCGGTTTATGGTTTCCTTTTGGCGACGTCCCCCAGGGCTCGATGAATAGATGTTTTCAGCGGCCCCTGAAGCGCCTCTCGCTGCGGTCGTTCGTCTCTTGTCCGACGGGGAGTGCACGCATGCCTCTCGGCTTGGTGGAGAAAAACGCCCTCACCCTGTTGGTGCAGTCAAGGGAGGCGGGACTTGTCCCCTCGTGAGGTACTCCTGGCCCAGGCCCGGTCCCACGCGTGAGGGGCCGTTTGGTTGTATGTGGCCGTGGAATGCGCAAGGGTTGCTCCGGTTGGGATAGAAGTGTCTGGGGCCTTCCGTGACCCTGGGTAGTCGTTGGATTCTGGCTCCCCTATGTGCCTCTGCCACGCCACTGTCCGCACCTCCACCACCCACCGTAGTCTTCCGTCTGGCCCTCTTTGCACACGTCAGCACCCCACCCCGGGCCCCAACTCGCTTGATACTCCCGTTCTGCTTTTTCAGCCCCCGACACCTACGGATGCAACGACACAGGCGGGAGTTGTCGGAGATGTCGTGACGGCTCCGTTGGCGCTGTATTCCTGAGTCTGCCAGGAGCCCGGGGACCAATCGCTAATGCTGTCGTGTCTGCGAGTCACGGGGCGGCCGTGCGCGGTTGCTCGCGCCTACGCTAAATTTTGCTCTGTCCGACGTTGCTCCCCAGAGCTTCGCGGACGGGCCCTCAGCCCCGTTTGTCTAGGACTCTCGTCGCTGCCCCGATTACTTCACTCGGTTGCCCTCCTTCACCCGTATGGACGAGCGCAGCACTGAGTGTTTTTCTCACAGACGATTCAGATCGTCAGATACTTCAGGTCCAGGTCCCATCTGCCCAAGCGAAGTTTCAGCTTCCACGCAGTTTCTGAAGTCGGCCGTTACGGATCTCTCCTTTGTGTCATGTGGTAGTATCCTTTGTCTTGCGTCACGTCCTCCGGTGTCGTGCCAAGTCGGACTGTGCCGCCTTGTGGTGTGTGGTACATCCATAGGATGGAGTAGTATTCAGCGGTGAAAGGATGCCATGAGGGGTTAGAGATTTAGGGTTCAGGCTCTGGGTCACGTTTAGGGTTAGGGCGGTTAGGGTTTGGGTCGTTGGGGTTAAGGATAAGGGGTGTGGGTGGGGCTGGGTTTGGGGGGATTTGGTGTTGGGGGTTTGGTGTTGGGGCGAGGGCGGTTTGGGTTGTGGTTAGGGTGTTGGCCTTGAGCTTAGGGGTCTGGGGCGAGGGTTCGGGGGTTTGGGGTCGGGGCAGGGGTGTTGGGGTTTTGGTTGGGGTTTTGGGGTGTTTAGGGTTGGGGGCTGGAGTGGTTGGGGTTCAGGGTTAGGTGGAGGGTTGATGAAAGTTCCGTTTTAGGTTTAGGGTTGAGGGTTAGGGCTTAGGGCTAGGGCTAGGGTTAGGGGTTATGGGTTGAGGTTAGGGTTAGGGTTAGAGTTAGTGCTCCGGGGGTTGGGTTTAGGGTTACGGGGTTTGAGCTTGGGGTTAGGGGGTTTGGCGGTTTGGCCTTAGGGGGTTGGGGTTGGGGTTAGGGTTAGGGCTTAGGGTCAGGATGCAGGGTCAGAATTCAGGGTCGAGGGTCGGGGTCAGCGGTCAGGCGTCGGGCTCGGGTGCTTAGGGTGTAGGCTCAGGGTTTTAGGGTTAGGCCTTTAGGGTTAGGGTTTTAGGGGTCAGGCTTTGGGTCATTGTTAGGGTTAGGGCGGTTAGGGTGAGGGTTGCTGGGCTTAGGATTGGGGGTTGGGCTTGGGCTTAGAGCTGGGGGTTGGAATTAGGGCTAGAAGTGTTGGGGTTAGCGTTAGCGGGTTAGGTTTGCGGTGTTGGGGAGGGGTTTAGGGCGTTGGGTGGTTAGAGTGCGGGGGTTGGGGGGTTAGGGTTCAGTGTTAGGTTTTAGGGTCAGGGTCAAGTTCAGGGCTTAGGGTTAGGTTTTGGCTTTGGGGTTCGGGCCTAGGGCTGGGGTCAGGGCTTGGGGTTGGGGTGAGGGTTTCGGGTTAGGATTTAGGTTCCAGGTTTAGGTTCCGGGTCCGAGCCAGGGTCAGGGATCAGGGTCAGGGTCAAGGGTCGGCGGTTGGGGTCGAGTGGGTTAGGGTTTGGGGGTTAGCGGTTTATGGTTTCCTTTTGGCGACGTCCCCCCGGGCTCGATGAATAGATGTTTTCAGCGGCCCCTGAAGCGCCTCTCGCTGCGGTCGTTCGTCTCTTGTCCGACGGGGAGTGCACGCATGCCTCTCGGCTTGGTGGAGAAAAACGCCCTCACCCTGTTGGTGCAGTCAAGGGAGGCGGGACTTGTCCCCTCGTGAGGTACTCCTGGCCCAGGCCCGGTCCCACGCGTGAGGGGCCGTTTGGTTGTATGTGGCCGTGGAATGCGCAAGGGTTGCTCCGGTTGGGATAGAAGTGTCTGGGGCCTTCCGTGACCCTGGGTAGTCGTTGGATTCTGGCTCCCCTATGTGCCTCTGCCACGCCACTGTCCGCACCTCCACCACCCACCGTAGTCTTCCGTCTGGCCCTCTTTGCACACGTCAGCACCCCACCCCGGGCCCCAACTCGCTTGATACTCCCGTTCTGCTTTTTCAGCCCCCGACACCTACGGATGCAACGACACAGGCGGGAGTTGTCGGAGATGTCGTGACGGCTCCGTTGGCGCTGTATTCCTGAGTCTGCCAGGAGCCCGGGGACCAATCGCTAATGCTGTCGTGTCTGCGAGTCACGGGGCGGCCGTGCGCGGTTGCTCGCGCCTACGCTAAATTTTGCTCTGTCCGACGTTGCTCCCCAGAGCTTCGCGGACGGGCCCTCAGCCCCGTTTGTCTAGGACTCTCGTCGCTGCCCCGATTACTTCACTCGGTTGCCCTCCTTCACCCGTATGGACGAGCGCAGCACTGAGTGTTTTTCTCACAGACGATTCAGATCGTCAGATACTTCAGGTCCAGGTCCCATCTGCCCAAGCGAAGTTTCAGCTTCCACGCAGTTTCTGAAGTCGGCCGTTACGGATCTCTCCTTTGTGTCATGTGGTAGTATCCTTTGTCTTGCGTCACGTCCTCCGGTGTCGTGCCAAGTGGGACTGTGCCGCCTTGTGGTGTGTGGTACATCCATAGGATGGAGTAGTATTCAGCGGTGAAAGGATGCCATGAGGGGTTAGAGATTTAGGGTTCAGGCTCTGGGTCACGTTTAGGGTTAGGGCGGTTAGGGTTTGGGTCGTTGGGGTTAAGGTTAAGGGGTGTGGGGGGGGTGGGTTTGGGGGGGTTTGGTGTTGGGGGTTTGGTGTTGGGGCGAGGGCGGTTTGGGTTGTGGTTAGGGTGTTGGCCTTGAGCTTAGGGGTCTGGGGCTAGGGTTCGGGGGTTTGGGGTCGGGGCAGGGGTGTTGGGGTTTTGGTTGGGGTTTTGGGGTGTTTAGGGTTGGGGGCTGGAGTGGTTGGGGTTCAGGGTTAGGTGGAGGGTTGATGAAAGTTCCGTTTTAGGTTTAGGGTTGAGGGTTAGGGCTTAGGGCTAGGGCTAGGGTTAGGGGTTATGGGTTGAGGTTAGGGTTAGGGTTAGAGTTAGTGCTCCGGGGGTTGGGTTTAGGGTTACGGGGTTTGAGCTTGGGGTTAGGGGGTTTGGCGGTTTGGCCTTAGGGGGTTGGGGTTGGGGTTAGGGTTAGGGCTTAGGGTCAGGATGCAGGGTCAGAATTCAGGGTCGAGGGTCGGGGTCAGCGGTCAGGCGTCGGGCTCGGGTGCTTAGGGTGTAGGCTCAGGGTTTTAGGGTTAGGCCTTTAGGGTTAGGGTTTTGGGGTTCAGGCTTTGGGTCATTGTTAGGGTTAGGGCGGTTAGGGTGAGGGTTGCTGGGTTTAGGATTGGGGTTTGGGCTTGGGCTTAGAGCTGGGGGTTGGGATTAGGGCTAGAGGTGTTGGGGTTAGCGATAGCGGGTTGGGTTAGGGGTGTTGGGGAGGGGTTCAGGGCGTTGGGTGGTTAGAGTGCGGGGGTTGGGGGGGTTAGGGTTCAGTGTTAGGTTTTAGGGTCAGGGTCAAGTTGAGGGCTTAGGGTTAGGTTTTGGCTTTGGGGTTCGGGCCTAGGGCTGGGGTCAGGGCTTGGGGTTGGGGTGAGGGTTTCGGGTTAGGATTTAGGTTCCAGGTTTAGGTTCCGGGTCCGAGCCAGGGTCAGGGATCAGGGTCAGGGTCAAGGGTCGGCGGTTGGGGTCGAGTGGGTTAGGGTTTGGGGGTTAGCGGTTTATGGTTTCCTTTTGGCGACGTCCCCCCGGGCTCGATGAATAGATGTTTTCAGCGGCCCCTGAAGCGCCTCTCGCTGCGGTCGTTCGTCTCTTGTCCGACGGGGAGTGCACGCATGCCTCTCGGCTTGGTGGAGAAAAACGCCCTCACCCTGTTGGTGCAGTCAAGGGAGGCGGGACTTGTCCCCTCGTGAGGTACTCCTGGCCCAGGCCCGGTCCCACGCGTGAGGGGCCGTTTGGTTGCATGTGGCCGTGGAATGCGCAAGGGTTGCTCCGGTTGGGATAGAAGTGTCTGGGGCCTTCCGTGACCCTGGGTAGTCGTTGGATTCTGGCTCCCCTATGTGCCTCTGCCACGCCACTGTCCGCACCTCCACCACCCACCGTAGTCTTCCGTCTGGCCCTCTTTGCACACGTCAGCACCCCACCCCGGGCCCCAACTCGCTTGATACTCCCGTTCTGCTTTTTCAGCCCCCGACACCTACGGATGCAACGACACAGGCGGGAGTTGTCGGAGATGTCGTGACGGCTCCGTTGGCGCTGTATTCCTGAGTCTGCCAGGAGCCCGGGGACCAATCGCTAATGCTGTCGTGTCTGCGAGTCACGGGGCGGCCGTGCGCGGTTGCTCGCGCCTACGCTAAATTTTGCTCTGTCCGACGTTGCTCCCCAGAGCTTCGCGGACGGGCCCTCAGCCCCGTTTGTCTAGGACTCTCGTCGCTGCCCCGATTACTTCACTCGGTTGCCCTCCTTCACCCGTATGGACGAGCGCAGCACTGAGTGTTTTTCTCACAGACGATTCAGATCGTCAGATACTTCAGGTCCAGGTCCCATCTGCCCAAGCGAAGTTTCAGCTTCCACGCAGTTTCTGAAGTCGGCCGTTACGGATCTCTCCTTTGTGTCATGTGGTAGTATCCTTTGTCTTGCGTCACGTCCTCCGGTGTCGTGCCAAGTCGGACTGTGCCGCCTTGTGGTGTGTGGTACATCCATAGGATGGAGTAGTATTCAGCGGTGAAAGGATGCCATGAGGGGTTAGAGATTTAGGGTTCAGGCTCTGGGTCACGTTTAGGGTTAGGGCGGTTAGGGTTTGGGTCGTTGGGGTTAAGGTTAAGGGGTGTGGGGGGGGCTGGGTTTGTGGGGGTTTTGTGTTGGGGGTTTGGTGTTGGGGCGAGGGCGGTTTGGGTTGTGGTTAGGGTGTTGGCCTTGAGCTTAGGGGTCTGGGGCTAGGGTTCGGGGGTTTGGGGTCGGGGCAGGGGTGTTGGGGTTTTGGTTGGGGTTTTGGGGTGTTTAGGGTTGGGGGCTGGAGTGGTTGGGGTTCGGGGTTAGGTGGAGGGTTGATGAAAGTTCCGTTTTAGGTTTAGGGTTGAGGGTTAGGGCTTAGGCTAGGGCTAGGGTTAGGGGTTATGGGTTGAGGTTAGGGTTAGGGTTAGAGTTAGTGCTCCGGGGGTTGGGTTTAGGGTTACGGGGTTTGAGCTTGGGGTTAGGGGGTTTGGCGGTTTGGCCTTAGGGGGTTGGGGTTGGGGTTAGGGTTAGGGCTTAGGGTCAGGATGCAGGGTCAGAATTCAGGGTCGAGGGTCGGGGTCAGCGGTCAGGCGTCGGGCTCTGGTGCTTAGGGTGTAGGCTTAGGGTTTTAGGGTTAGGTCTTTAGGGTTAGGGTTTTGGGGTTCAGGCTTTGGGTCATTGTTAGGGTTAGGGCGGTTAGGGTGAGGGTTGCTGGGCTTAGGATTGGGGGTTGGGCTTGGGCTTAGAGCTGGGGGTTGGGATTAGGGCTAGAGGTGTTGGGGTTAGCGTTAGCGGGTTGGGTTAGGGGTGTTGGGGAGGGGTTCAGGGCGTTGGGTGGTTAGAGTGCGGGGGTTGGAGATGGTTAGGGTTCAGTGTTAGGTTTTAGGGTCAGGGTCAAGTTGAGGGCTTAGGGTTAGGTTTGGCTTTGGGGTTCGGGCCTAGGGCTGGGGTCAGGGCTTGGGGTTGGGGTGAGGGTTTCGGGTTAGGATTTAGGTTCCAGGTTTAGGTTCCGGGTCCGAGCCAGGGTCAGGGATCAGGGTCAGGGGTCAAGGGTCGGCGGTTGGGGTCGAGTGGGTTAGGGTTTGGGGGGTTAGCGGTTTATGGTTTCCTTTTGGCGACGTCCCCCCGGGCTCGATGAATAGATGTTTTCAGCGCCCCTGAAGCGCCTCTCGCTGCGGTCGTTCGTCTCTTGTCCGATGGGGAGTGCACGCATGCCTCTCGGCTTGGTGGACAAAAACGCCCTCACCCTGTTTGGTGCAGTCAAGGGAGGCGGGACTTGTCCCCTCGTGAGGTACTCCTGGCCCAGGCCCCGGTCCCACGCGTGAGGGGCCGTTTGGTTGTATGTGGCCGTGGAATGCGCAAGGGTTGCTCCGGTTGGGATAGAAGTGTCTGGGGCCTTCCGTGACCCTGGGTAGTCGTTGGATTCTGGCTCCCCTATGTGCCTCTGCCACGCCACTGTCCGCACCTCCACCACCCACCGTAGTCTTCCGTCTGGCCCTCTTTGCACACGTCAGCACCCCACCCCGGCCCCAACTCGCTTGATACTCCCGTTCTGCTTTTTCAGCCCCCGACACCTACGGATGCAACGACACAGGCGGGAGTTGTCGGAGATGTCGTGACGGCTCCGTTGGCGCTGTATTCCTGAGTCTGCCAGGAGCCCGGGGGACCAATCGCTAATGCTGTCGTGTCTGCGAGTCACGGGGCGGGCCGTGCGCGGTTGCTCGCGCCTACGCTAAATTTTGCTCTGTCCGACGTTGCTCCCCAGAGCTTCGCGGACGGGCCCTCAGCCCCGTTTGTCTAGGACTCTCGTCGCTGCCCCCGATTACTTCACTCGGTTGCCCTCCTTCACCCGTATGGACGAGCGCAGCACTGAGTGTTTTTCTCACAGACGATTCAGATCGTCAGATACTTCAGGTCCAGGTCCCATCTGCCCAAGCGAAGTTTCAGCTTCCACGCAGTTTCTGAAGTCGGCCGTTACGGATCTCTCCTTTGTGTCATGTGGTAGTCAATCCTTTGTCTTGCGTCACGTCCTCCGGTGTCGTGCCAAGTGGGACTGTGCCGCCTTGTGGTGTGTGGTACATCCATAGGATGGAGTAGTATTCAGCGGTGAAAGGATGCCATGAGGGGTTAGAGATTTAGGGTTCAGGCTCTGGGTCACGTTTAGGGTTAGGGCGGTTAGGGTTTGGGTCGTTGGGGTTAAGGTTAAGGGGTGTGGGGGGGGCTGGGTTTGGGGGGGTTTTGTGTTGGGGGTTTGGTGTTGGGGCGAGGGCGAGGGCGGTTTGGGTTGTGGTTAGGGTGTTGGCCTTGAGCTTAGGGGTCTGGGGCTAGGGTTCGGGGGTTTGGGGTCGGGGCAGGGGTGTTGGGGTTTTGGTTGGGGTTTTGGGGTGTTTAGGGTTGGGGGCTGGAGTGGTTGCGGTTCAGGGTTAGGTGGAGGGTTGATGAAAGTTCCGTTTTAGGTTTAGGGTTGAGGGTTAGGGCTTAGGGCTAGGGCTAGGGTTAGGGGTTATGGGTTGAGGTTAGGGTTAGGGTTAGAGTTAGTGCTCCGGGGGTTGGGTTTAGGGTTACGGGGTTTGAGCTTGGGGTTAGGGGGTTTGGCGGTTTAATACTATCTCTCTATG
>NW_026975448.1:0-55577 GCF_030014295.1 Loxodonta africana | reverse complement strand
CATAGAGAGATAGTATTGGAAAAGAAAAAGAAAAAAAAGTCCTTTTAGAAAATCCCCTTATGAATAGAGAGGGTAGCCCTCTTTCTCTACACACCTACCCATAATTTGCACTTTGAGGGCCCATCTTGCCAGAAGGTAAGACGTTGAGATGTGTACAGGGTAGGATATTTCCCTGGCCGGGGTTCGCTTAGGATTCGTGGATTGCACAGACTGCCAAGGAGGCGATGATGGCAGGGAGGAGTTGCGATCAGTCGTGCGAAGGCTTTTGTTCATCTGGCTTTAGCCAATGGGTCCACCGCCCTGGTGCCCCTGGTGCTCCGGGGCAAGACCGAGAGCCTCCAAGGATCAGGCACCCATGACTTGAAGATGCACAGTCAGCGCTAGCGTCCATGTGCTAGGTCCAAGTTTCCCAGAGTCTTATCTTTCTTCCGCGTGCCTTTGGCTCCGCACACGGCGTCGTGGCTGTCCAGCATCTCTTTCAATCGTACGGATTCGTCGTCAAGGATAGATGTCTGGATGTGGTTCGGTCAGTCTTGCAGCGCGTCAAGCAGAGCCGAAAGTCAATGTCGTCGAGGGAGAGTTGGAGTTGTGGAGGGTCCTCGTCCTGTGGATCCGCGTTCAGAAAGCTTTGGGACTTTCCCTGCAACTCTGGGGCGGAGAGGAGTTCGTCTCAAAGGCTCTCGGTTTCCTGGCTGTCTTGGTCTGGTGGACGAGATGAGCCTGGAGCCGATCGTGCCGGCTGTGGCCACAGGTGTGCCTCGGAGTGTCCGGGCTGCTGGAGTGTCTCTTGGCTGGGTTCCCATCGGGCAGTCACATCCTGGCCCACCTCACAGCCCCATTGCGTGAAGGGAGCCTGTGACTTTTCTGAGCCGGAGCTTGCCACTGCATCTTTGAATTGTCAGGCCGAGAAGGGTTTTGGGTGAGCCACCCTGCCGAGACAGCGTGTTGGTGGCGATCCTGGTAACTTCCTGGTATTGGGGCCAGAAAGGAGCCTGAGGGTCTGACAGCCTCTCTCGCACAGTGGGTCCTGTTGGCGATTGGTTGAGGTGTGCCCCCGGGGCGTGAGAGGTCTCTGCTGTGTTCACAGTCGGGGTGGGCTGGTCCATCATGGCACCTGGTGCTTGCGGCAGAGCCCTGGGTGGGTCCGAAGGCAGAAACAGTGTACGGGACTCAGTGAGAACAGGTAGGATGGCTTGGTTGCTGCTGGAAGGATGGGAGGGTGGGCCGAGAGGGTAGGTGCTCTGTCCAGAGGACAGGTCGCTTTGGTCAAGTGGAAGCGTGGTCGCATGCGTCGGGCTCTCTGCCAAGGACTTTGGCGGTGTGCTCGCGCTCTGCACCGGCTTCCGAGCTCTGCGGTTCTGAAACCATACGTGAATTCGGGATCGCGGAAGGTCGGTTCGTTGAGCCAGTTCTTCCTTGGCCTCGTTACCAGGGTACCGGTTCTTCTCGAAGGCCTCGACTAGGAGACTCGTTTGCGATCTGGTGATGGCTGTGCCTTTTCGTCTGGCCGCTTTGGGGAAATTTTCCGGAGACCAAGGCTGAGGCTCTCCCTGTCCCTGGGACGGCTCTTCTTCTAAGGTCTGTCCAGAGGCCGAGCGGCTCTTCCTTAGGTGACCTGCTCTGCGGTTTGCAAACCAAGTCTGAATGCGATCCTCCGCGATGCCACTTTCTCTGGCGAGTTCTTCTCTGGTGGTTATACCAGGGTAGAGGTTCTGTTTAAACGCTGCTTGCAGGCTGTCTCTTTGACTGGGCTTCAAACCAACCTCTCTCGTCGGCCCCGTGGATTTGGAGAGCGACTCGAAGCGCTGGTCGGATCCATCGGGGCAAGTCACCCGGACTGCACGGAGACTCGCGGCCAAGTGAACTGCTCCCGGAAACACAGGGCTCAGCCACACCCGGAATGCTTTGCGCAGCAAAGGAAGGCCCCAAGGCCCATGTGGGAAATCACCTGACCCACGGAGTCCTTCATTAAGTACCTGAGGCCTTGGAGAAAAGCGTTGAAGGGCAGGATGACTCACTCCTAAGTGGAAGTAGAGATTTTATCAGGGGATTTGGCAATGGTCCTCCTATTAACGTGTTGCGTCAGAGGAATGCATTTGCAATGGAAGGATTTTCCGGCACCGTGTCAGGTGGGTGGGGGCTGGGGGACGGACTGGGATTCCCAGGCGCCTTAGTTCGCTGCTGCCGCCCTAACACAACTAGCAGCGGTGCGTGGCTTTGACAAACGGAAATGTATTCTTTCACAGTCGACCAGGTGACGAGTTCCAATTCAGGGCGCCAGCGCCTCGGAAGGACTTCCCTGTCTGTCAGCTCTGGGTGAAGGCCCTAGTCATCAGTCATCTTCTGGTCTACGAGCTTCTCAGTGCAGAGACCCGAGGTCCGAAGGACGCGCTCTGCCTCTGCCTCTGCCTCTTCTTTCTTGGCGCCCATTGGACCCTCTCCTCTCTGCTAGCTTCTCTCTTTTCTGTCTCAAAAGGGACTGCCTGCCCAAACAACCTAATCCTGTACGTTGCCTCCTCCCTCATTGACAGAACCGCCTGTGCTCCTGCCTCATTAACATCATAAAAACCATCATAGAGGGTAGGATTTACAAGCCCTGGGGTAATTAGGACAGATCACAAATCCCAGAAGGACCACACAAGTCTGGGAATCCTGGATTCCTTGGATTCTCAGGCTGCCAAGGGTCTTGGCCTCGCAGTCCTGCCAGACAGTGAGTTGATTGTGATCCTAGCGATATCCCGCCTATTAAGGCCAAGAGGGGGACTCTGAGTTTCTGATCGCCTCTTTCCCACAGACGGTTCTATTGGCGGCAGATCTGCGCCTCCCCCAAGGTGGTTGCCCCACCCCGCCCATCGCCTTCGCAGGATGAGCTCCCTGCCTCGCCGGCTGCTGCGCCTACACATCCCGCCGCTAGTGGAGCTGGGTTGGGGCTTTTGGGGGGAGGGCGAGACCGGCGGGGACCCTTGCGTGTGCGGCCCACGCCCCTCCATCCCGAGTCCTCTCTCCGTCGCCTTCTCTCTCTTCTCCTCGCGGCTTGGCAATGCCTGCATAGTTGTACAGAACGCACCGTTGTACGGAGGGTTAGTCAGGATTCTTTTGACACAATCAGTGTCCCATTCCACGGTTTGTTCCAAAGACAACGCCGGTGGTGTCCTCCTGGGGAAGCGATGGAGACCCGCTCTCTTTCAGAAAATCCCTTGGCACCGCCAGGTGCAGCTGGCTGAATCGCTTGGCCAGGAGACGTTCTGCCTTGCGGGCAATAAATAAAGGAAGGAATGAATAAGTTAATACGTAACAGGATTATTCATTTGAAACAAAAGAAAAGGAAATGAGATTCAAATCTCACAATACGGTGGCGTCTCGAGGCTTCGTGTCACGCAGTTCAGCAACTGAGGGCGTCACCCGCACAGTCCACCGCCTCTCATAGCGCACCGTACAGAGTATTCAGCGTTGGTCTTTGTCCTAATCTTAACGGTACATCGCCATTCCCGTAAATCGCTCCTTCTTTCACCTTGAGTTACTACTTCCTTCTCCAAAAAGTAACTCTATTGAAAGAATAGACATGCATATCTATATATACGTAACTGACCCCGGCTCACAAATACTAATTCCCACAATATCGTACCTAAAACAGCAGAAACATTGACCAAATCAGCGACTACATAAAGCCCAGCGGCAAAGAAAACGGGAGCAGACAGAACGCGGAAGCACGCGTTTCCAAGCGTGCTTGTAATCGGCTGATCGCGACATCTCTCCCCACAGCGCTTTATCAGGTTCCGAAGGAGGAGGCTCGCATAGCTTCTTTAACCTTGTAGTTGCATCGACACACGTAAGCACGGCTTGCAAAAACTGTTTCTGTAGTTATGTGTAAGTCCAGGGATATGGTTTTCAAAATAACCTACGTCTGCTGGAACGCATCGCCGACGTTTCTGGAGAGTCGTTTTGGTGTGCCCCTCTGACAGTGTCAGCCGGTTGGGTCCGCTTCTCCACGACCCCCATCCCGTGACTTCCCTGGGAAAAGCAGGTCAACCCCTTTAGGTAGTCACGTAGGCGCGCAGTGGGACCGGGATAAATTTGCTCTCCGGGACCCACTGAATTTGTCGCGGACTCATTCCCGGACTCACCTCCCTGACCCTCCTTCAGCTGCCGCCCAGGCTCCGGGCCCGCCTCCTTGCCGCCCGTGGCCGCCAGAGGGAGCAGCCTCTCCTCGAGAGCGCGGCCTGATCCCCTCCAAGCGCCGGGAGCTCCCGGGCTTCCCGCTCCAGCCTAGGCCCTTCGCCATCCGCCCTGACCTGGGGAGCAGGCCTCTGCGGAGGGCCTTGACACCGCGCGGACCTCGTCGCCTCCTCTAGCTCTTCCTGACTCGCTTCTGGACACACTGAACCCCGTCTGAGCTATCCGCCCTCCCCCTCCCCACACCAGCCCCCCACCCCTCGGGGGGACTAATTCACGCTGAACCCGCCTCTCTCTGCCTGGGGCCTTTGAAGGGCCGCGGGGCCTCAGGGTCTCTGAACTGCGCTGTCATCTCATCTTCAATCCCGAACAGCCCGGGATCGCCAAAACTCAGGCTCAGGACGGTTTTGGTTAAGGTTAGGGTTAGGGCTACGGTTCAGGCTAGGCTGGAAGGATTAGGGCTAGGGCTAGGCCGAGGGCTAGGGCTAGGGCGAAGTTTAGGGTTAGTGTTAGGGTGAGGGTGAGGGTGAGGGTGAGGTGCTAATTCACGCTGAACCCGCCGCTCTCCACCCGGGGCCGTTGAAGAGCCGCGAGGGCTTAGGGCGTCTAAGCTCCGGCGTCATCTCATCTTCATTCCGGACAGCCCGGGGTTGCCAAAGCTCAGGCTCAGGAGCCCAGAGGGACCGAAGCAAATAGTCTCCTGAGTCACACATTCCTTCTTTTCTTCACTTCTCTTCTTGGTTGCTCCTTCCTTTAAGCCATTGGTTCCCTTAAGAAACCCTTCTGACCGACGAAAATCAAGAGATTCGGCAATGCGCAAAGGTGGCCACGCTGTGGACACATCGGCCCCTTCCCAAGTGGCCAGCAAGCAATGAGGAGGCACCAAGGGTCAGACAGGCAGTGGCGGGCTGGTGGGACCAAATGCCTAGACGCCAGCAAAGGAGGAAACCGCAGGAGGAAGAAGAGCGGGCAGTATGAGCTCATTCCTACTGGGCAAGTGGGGGAGTGCGTAGCCGTCTGGGATAGGGGTAGGAGATTGGGGTCATAGGAATGGGGCAGAGGCCCTGGAGAGGCACTTGTCATTTCCCAATCCTTTGTGCTCTGGAGATTGTTTCTTTCGCATGCATGTTCTCTGTGTTTCAGTAGCTGCATTTTGTTTTCTTCTTTTATAGTGTCAACGATCTATCTGTTCTACCAATGAACTCCTTCATCCAGCTCGATAGTCTCTAACACCTTTCCGAGGCTACCACCTCCAACGACGATGGGAGGAGTCTCAGGTGAAAGACGCTAAGAAAGAGGCCTGGTGTTTCTGTATAAAAACTTAATTATTCATAAGTTGGGCAAGTGTCTGGACAGATATGACCCGGAATATATAGACATTACTCCAAACACGTGCGACAGCAATCGCATCGATACACTTTCTTCGGCGATGGAATGGTGTTGCTCTAACGCCTTTCAGTCCATCTTCTGTGTGTTGAAAGTGGCCCAAGGGAGACATCCGTTCACAGGGGGGCGGTTGCTCTGGGACGTAAACTGTGCTATCGTTCCTTCGGTGATAGCTGTGGAACAAACTGTCTTCCAGTTCCCAATTCCCACTCTCACACCTAAGGGAAAAGAAACATGTTAAAAAAAAAAAAAAGGAAAAGAAAAAGAAAAAAAAGTCCTTTTTAGAAAATCCCCTTATGAATAGAGAGGGTAGCCCCTCTTTCTCTACACACCTACCCAATAATTTGCACTTTGAGGGCCCATCTTGCCAGAAGGTAAAGACGTTGAGATGTGTACAGGGTAGGAATATTTCCCTGGCCGGGGTTCGCTTAGGATTCGTGGATTGCACAGACTGCCAAGGAGGCGATGATGGCAGGGGAGGAGTTGCGATCAGTCGTGCGAAGGCTTTTGTTCATCTGGCTTTAGCCAATGGGTCCACCGCCTGGTGCCCCTGGTGCCTCCGGGGGCAAGACCGAGGAGCCTCCAAAGGATCAGGCACCCCATGACTTGAAGATGCACAGTCAGCGCTGCGTCCATGTGCTAGGTCCAAGTTTCCCAGAGTCTTATCTTTCTTCCCGCGTTCCTTTGGCTCCGGCACACGGCGTCGTGGCTGTCCAGCATCTCTTTCAATCGTACGGATTCGTCGTCAAGGGATAGATGTCTGGATGTGGGTTCGGTCAGTCTTGCAGCGCGTCAAGCAGAGCCCGAAAGTCAATGTCGTCGAGGGAGAGTTGGAGTTGTGGAGGGTCCTCGTCCTGTGGATCCGCGTTCAGAAAGCTTTGGGACTTTCCCTGCAACTCTGGGGCGGAGAGGAGTTCGTCTCAAAGGCTCTCGGTTTCCTGGCTGTCTTGGTCTGGTGGACGAGATGAGCCTGGAGCCGATCGTGCCGGCTGTGGCCACAGGTGTGCCTCGGAGTGTCCGGGCTGCTGGAGTGTCTCTTGGCTGGGTTCCCATCGGGCAGTCACATCCTGGCCCACCTCACAGCCCCATTGCGTGAAGGGAGCTGTGACTTTCTGAGCCGGAGCTTGCCACTGCATCTTTGAATTGTCAGGCCGAGAAGGGTTTTGGGTGAGCCACCCTGCCGAGACAGCGTGTTGGTGGCGATCCTGGTAACTTCCTGGGTATTGGGGCCAGAAAGGAGCCTGAGGGTCTGACAGCCTCTCTCGCACAGTGGGTCCTGTTGGCGATTGGTTGAGGTGTGCCCCCGGGGCGTGAGAGGTCTCTGCTGTGTTCACAGTCGGGGTGGGCTGGTCCATCATGGCACCTGGTGCTTGGCCGGCAGAGCCCTGGGTGGGTTCCGAAGGCAGAAACAGTGTACGGGACTCAGTGAGAACAGGTAGGATGGCTTGGTTGCTGCTGGAAGGATGGGAGGGTGGGCCGAGAGGGTAGGTGCTCTGTCCAGAGGACAGGTCGCTTTGGTCAAGTGGAAGCGTGGTCGCATGCGTCGGGCTCTCTGCCAAGGACTTTGGCGGTGTGCTCGCGCTCTGCACCGGCTTCCGAGCTCTGCGGTTCTGAAACCATACGTGAATTCGGGATCGCGGAAGGTCGGTTCGTTGAGCCAGTTCTTCCTTGGCCTCGTTACCAGGGTACCGGTTCTTCTCGAAGGCCTCGACTAGGAGACTCGTTTGCGATCTGGTGATGGCTGTGCCTTTTCGTCTGGCCGCTTTGGGGAAATTTTCCGGAGACCAAGGCTGAGGCTCTCCCTGTCCCTGGGACGGCTCTTCTTCTAAGGTCTGTCCAGAGGCCGAGCGGCTCTTCCTTAGGTGACCTGCTCTGCGGTTTGCAAACCAAGTCTGAATGCGATCCTCCGCGATGCCACTTTCTCTGGCGAGTTCTTCTCTGGTGGTTATACCAGGGTAGAGGTTCTGTTTAAACGCTGCTTGCAGGCTGTCTCTTTGACTGGGCTTCAAAACCAACCTCTCTCGTCGGCCCCGTGGATTTGGAGAGCGACTCGAAGCGCTGGTCGGATCCATCGGGGCAAGTCACCCGGACTGCACGGAGACTCGCGGCCAAGTGAACTGCTCCCGGAAACACAGGGCTCAGCCACACCCGGAATGCTTTGCGCAGCAAAGGAAGGCCCCAAGGCCCATGTGGGAAATCACCTGACCCACGGGAGTCCTTCATTAAGTACCTGAGGCCTTGGAGAAAAGCGTTGAAGGGCAGGATGACTCACTCCTAAGTGGAAGTAGAGATTTTATCAGGGGATTTGGCAATGGTCCTCCTATTAACGTGTTGCGTCAGAGGAATGCATTTGCAATGGAAGGATTTTCCGGCACCGTGTCAGGTGGGTGGGGGCTGGGGGACCGGACTGGGATTCCCAGGCGCCTTAGTTCGCTGCTGCCGCCCTAACACAACTAGCAGCGGTGCGTGGCTTTGACAAACGGAAATGTATTCTTTCACAGTCGACCAGGTGACGAGTTCCAATTCAGGGCGCCAGCGCCTCGGAAAGGACTTCCCTGTCTGTCAGCTCTGGGTGAAGGCCCTAGTCATCAGTCATCTTCTGGTCTACGAGCTTCTCAGTGCAGAGACCCGAGGTCCGAAGGACGCGCTCTGCCTCTGCCTCTGCCTCTTCTTTCTTGGCGCCCATTGGACCCTCTCCTCTCTGCTAGCTTCTCTCTTTTCTGTCTCAAAAGGGACTGCCTGCCCAAACAACCTAATCCTGTACGTTGCCTCCTCCCTCATTGACAGAACCGCCTGTGCTCCTGCCTCATTAACATCATAAAAACCATCATAGAGGGTAGGATTTACAAGCCCTGGGGTAATTAGGACAGATCACAAATCCCAGAAGGACCACACAAGTCTGGGAATCCTGGATTCCTTGGATTCTCAGGCTGCCAAGGGTCTTGGCCTCGCAGTCCTGCCAGACAGTGAGTTGATTGTGATCCTAGCGATATCCCGCCTATTAAGGCCAAGAGGGGGACTCTGAGTTTCTGATCGCCTCTTTCCCACAGACGGTTCTATTGGCGGCAGATCTGCGCCTCCCCCAAGGTGGTTGCCCCACCCCGCCCATCGCCTTCGCAGGATGAGCTCCCTGCCTCGCCGGCTGCTGCGCCTACACATCCCGCCGCTAGTGGAGCTGGGTTGGGGCTTTTGGGGGGAGGGCGAGACCGGCGGGGACCCTTGCGTGTGCGGCCCACGCCCCTCCATCCCGAGTCCTCTCTCCGTCGCCTTCTCTCTCTTCTCCTCGCGGCTTGGCAATGCCTGCATAGTTGTACAGAACGCACCGTTGTACGGAGGGTTAGTCAGGATTCTTTTGACACAATCAGTGTCCCATTCCACGGTTTGTTCCAAAGACAACGCCGGTGGTGTCCTCCTGGGGAAGCGATGGAGACCCGCTCTCTTTCAGAAAATCCCTTGGCACCGCCAGGTGCAGCTGGCTGAATCGCTTGGCCAGGAGACGTTCTGCCTTGCGGGCAATAAATAAAGGAAGGAATGAATAAGTTAATACGTAACAGGATTATTCATTTGAAACAAAAGAAAAGGAAATGAGATTCAAATCTCACAATACGGTGGCGTCTCGAGGCTTCGTGTCACGCAGTTCAGCAACTGAGGGCGTCACCCGCACAGTCCACCGCCTCTCATAGCGCACCGTACAGAGTATTCAGCGTTGGTCTTTGTCCTAATCTTAACGGTACATCGCCATTCCCGTAAATCGCTCCTTCTTTCACCTTGAGTTACTACTTCCTTCTCCAAAAAGTAACTCTATTGAAAGAATAGACATGCATATCTATATATACGTAACTGACCCCGGCTCACAAATACTAATTCCCACAATATCGTACCTAAAACAGCAGAAACATTGACCAAATCAGCGACTACATAAAGCCCAGCGGCAAAGAAAACGGGAGCAGACAGAACGCGGAAGCACGCGTTTCCAAGCGTGCTTGTAATCGGCTGATCGCGACATCTCTCCCCACAGCGCTTTATCAGGTTCCGAAGGAGGAGGCTCGCATAGCTTCTTTAACCTTGTAGTTGCATCGACACACGTAAGCACGGCTTGCAAAAACTGTTTCTGTAGTTATGTGTAAGTCCAGGGATATGGTTTTCAAAATAACCTACGTCTGCTGGAACGCATCGCCGACGTTTCTGGAGAGTCGTTTTGGTGTGCCCCTCTGACAGTGTCAGCCGGTTGGGTCCGCTTCTCCACGACCCCCATCCCGTGACTTCCCTGGGAAAAGCAGGTCAACCCCTTTAGGTAGTCACGTAGGCGCGCAGTGGGACCGGGATAAATTTGCTCTCCGGGACCCACTGAATTTGTCGCGGACTCATTCCCGGACTCACCTCCCTGACCCTCCTTCAGCTGCCGCCCAGGCTCCGGGCCCGCCTCCTTGCCGCCCGTGGCCGCCAGAGGGAGCAGCCTCTCCTCGAGAGCGCGGCCTGATCCCCTCCAAGCGCCGGGAGCTCCCGGGCTTCCCGCTCCAGCCTAGGCCCTTCGCCATCCGCCCTGACCTGGGGAGCAGGCCTCTGCGGAGGGCCTTGACACCGCGCGGACCTCGTCGCCTCCTCTAGCTCTTCCTGACTCGCTTCTGGACACACTGAACCCCGTCTGAGCTATCCGCCCTCCCCCTCCCCACACCAGCCCCCCACCCCTCGGGGGGACTAATTCACGCTGAACCCGCCTCTCTCTGCCTGGGGCCTTTGAAGGGCCGCGGGGCCTCAGGGTCTCTGAACTGCGCTGTCATCTCATCTTCAATCCCGAACAGCCCGGGATCGCCAAAACTCAGGCTCAGGACGGTTTTGGTTAAGGTTAGGGTTAGGGCTACGGTTCAGGCTAGGCTGGAAGGATTAGGGCTAGGGCTAGGCCGAGGGCTAGGGCTAGGGCGAAGTTTAGGGTTAGTGTTAGGGTGAGGGTGAGGGTGAGGGTGAGGTGCTAATTCACGCTGAACCCGCCGCTCTCCACCCGGGGCCGTTGAAGAGCCGCGAGGGCTTAGGGCGTCTAAGCTCCGGCGTCATCTCATCTTCATTCCGGACAGCCCGGGGTTGCCAAAGCTCAGGCTCAGGAGCCCAGAGGGACCGAAGCAAATAGTCTCCTGAGTCACACATTCCTTCTTTTCTTCACTTCTCTTCTTGGTTGCTCCTTCCTTTAAGCCATTGGTTCCCTTAAGAAACCCTTCTGACCGACGAAAATCAAGAGATTCGGCAATGCGCAAAGGTGGCCACGCTGTGGACACATCGGCCCCTTCCCAAGTGGCCAGCAAGCAATGAGGAGGCACCAAGGGTCAGACAGGCAGTGGCGGGCTGGTGGGACCAAATGCCTAGACGCCAGCAAAGGAGGAAACCGCAGGAGGAAGAAGAGCGGGCAGTATGAGCTCATTCCTACTGGGCAAGTGGGGGAGTGCGTAGCCGTCTGGGATAGGGGTAGGAGATTGGGGTCATAGGAATGGGGCAGAGGCCCTGGAGAGGCACTTGTCATTTCCCAATCCTTTGTGCTCTGGAGATTGTTTCTTTCGCATGCATGTTCTCTGTGTTTCAGTAGCTGCATTTTGTTTTCTTCTTTTATAGTGTCAACGATCTATCTGTTCTACCAATGAACTCCTTCATCCAGCTCGATAGTCTCTAACACCTTTCCGAGGCTACCACCTCCAACGACGATGGGAGGAGTCTCAGGTGAAAGACGCTAAGAAAGAGGCCTGGTGTTTCTGTATAAAAACTTAATTATTCATAAGTTGGGCAAGTGTCTGGACAGATATGACCCGGAATATATAGACATTACTCCAAACACGTGCGACAGCAATCGCATCGATACACTTTCTTCGGCGATGGAATGGTGTTGCTCTAACGCCTTTCAGTCCATCTTCTGTGTGTTGAAAGTGGCCCAAGGGAGACATCCGTTCACAGGGGGGCGGTTGCTCTGGGACGTAAACTGTGCTATCGTTCCTTCGGTGATAGCTGTGGAACAAACTGTCTTCCAGTTCCCAATTCCCACTCTCACACCTAAGGGAAAAGAAACATGTTAAAAAAAAAAAAAAGGAAAAGAAAAAGAAAAAAAAGTCCTTTTTAGAAAATCCCCTTATGAATAGAGAGGGTAGCCCCTCTTTCTCTACACACCTACCCAATAATTTGCACTTTGAGGGCCCATCTTGCCAGAAGGTAAAGACGTTGAGATGTGTACAGGGTAGGAATATTTCCCTGGCCGGGGTTCGCTTAGGATTCGTGGATTGCACAGACTGCCAAGGAGGCGATGATGGCAGGGGAGGAGTTGCGATCAGTCGTGCGAAGGCTTTTGTTCATCTGGCTTTAGCCAATGGGTCCACCGCCTGGTGCCCCTGGTGCCTCCGGGGGCAAGACCGAGGAGCCTCCAAAGGATCAGGCACCCCATGACTTGAAGATGCACAGTCAGCGCTGCGTCCATGTGCTAGGTCCAAGTTTCCCAGAGTCTTATCTTTCTTCCCGCGTGCCTTTGGCTCCGGCACACGGCGTCGTGGCTGTCCAGCATCTCTTTCAATCGTACGGATTCGTCGTCAAGGGATAGATGTCTGGATGTGGGTTCGGTCAGTCTTGCAGCGCGTCAAGCAGAGCCCGAAAGTCAATGTCGTCGAGGGAGAGTTGGAGTTGTGGAGGGTCCTCGTCCTGTGGATCCGCGTTCAGAAAGCTTTGGGACTTTCCCTGCAACTCTGGGGCGGAGAGGAGTTCGTCTCAAAGGCTCTCGGTTTCCTGGCTGTCTTGGTCTGGTGGACGAGATGAGCCTGGAGCCGATCGTGCCGGCTGTGGCCACAGGTGTGCCTCGGAGTGTCCGGGCTGCTGGAGTGTCTCTTGGCTGGGTTCCCATCGGGCAGTCACATCCTGGCCCACCTCACAGCCCCATTGCGTGAAGGGAGCTGTGACTTTCTGAGCCGGAGCTTGCCACTGCATCTTTGAATTGTCAGGCCGAGAAGGGTTTTGGGTGAGCCACCCTGCCGAGACAGCGTGTTGGTGGCGATCCTGGTAACTTCCTGGGTATTGGGGCCAGAAAGGAGCCTGAGGGTCTGACAGCCTCTCTCGCACAGTGGGTCCTGTTGGCGATTGGTTGAGGTGTGCCCCCGGGGCGTGAGAGGTCTCTGCTGTGTTCACAGTCGGGGTGGGCTGGTCCATCATGGCACCTGGTGCTTGGCCGGCAGAGCCCTGGGTGGGTTCCGAAGGCAGAAACAGTGTACGGGACTCAGTGAGAACAGGTAGGATGGCTTGGTTGCTGCTGGAAGGATGGGAGGGTGGGCCGAGAGGGTAGGTGCTCTGTCCAGAGGACAGGTCGCTTTGGTCAAGTGGAAGCGTGGTCGCATGCGTCGGGCTCTCTGCCAAGGACTTTGGCGGTGTGCTCGTGCTCTGCACCGGCTTCCGAGCTCTGCGGTTCTGAAACCATACGTGAATTCGGGATCGCGGAAGGTCGGTTCGTTGAGCCAGTTCTTCCTTGGCCTCGTTACCAGGGTACCGGTTCTTCTCGAAGGCCTCGACTAGGAGACTCGTTTGCGATCTGGTGATGGCTGTGCCTTTTCGTCTGGCCGCTTTGGGGAAATTTTCCGGAGACCAAGGCTGAGGCTCTCCCTGTCCCTGGGACGGCTCTTCTTCTAAGGTCTGTCCAGAGGCCGAGCGGCTCTTCCTTAGGTGACCTGCTCTGCGGTTTGCAAACCAAGTCTGAATGCGATCCTCCGCGATGCCACTTTCTCTGGCGAGTTCTTCTCTGGTGGTTATACCAGGGTAGAGGTTCTGTTTAAACGCTGCTTGCAGGCTGTCTCTTTGACTGGGCTTCAAAACCAACCTCTCTCGTCGGCCTCGTGGATTTGGAGAGCGACTCGAAGCGCTGGTCGGATCCATCGGGGCAAGTCACCCGGACTGCACGGAGACTCGCGGCCAAGTGAACTGCTCCCGGAAACACAGGGCTCAGCCACACCCGGAATGCTTTGCGCAGCAAAGGAAGGCCCCAAGGCCCATGTGGGAAATCACCTGACCCACGGGAGTCCTTCATTAAGTACCTGAGGCCTTGGAGAAAAGCGTTGAAGGGCAGGATGACTCACTCCTAAGTGGAAGTAGAGATTTTATCAGGGGATTTGGCAATGGTCCTCCTATTAACGTGTTGCGTCAGAGGAATGCATTTGCAATGGAAGGATTTTCCGGCACCGTGTCAGGTGGGTGGGGGCTGGGGGACCGGACTGGGATTCCCAGGCGCCTTAGTTCGCTGCTGCCGCCCTAACACAACTAGCAGCGGTGCGTGGCTTTGACAAACGGAAATGTATTCTTTCACAGTCGACCAGGTGACGAGTTCCAATTCAGGGCGCCAGCGCCTCGGAAAGGACTTCCCTGTCTGTCAGCTCTGGGTGAAGGCCCTAGTCATCAGTCATCTTCTGGTCTACGAGCTTCTCAGTGCAGAGACCCGAGGTCCGAAGGACGCGCTCTGCCTCTGCCTCTGCCTCTTCTTTCTTGGCGCCCATTGGACCCTCTCCTCTCTGCTAGCTTCTCTCTTTTCTGTCTCAAAAGGGACTGCCTGCCCAAACAACCTAATCCTGTACGTTGCCTCCTCCCTCATTGACAGAACCGCCTGTGCTCCTGCCTCATTAACATCATAAAAACCATCATAGAGGGTAGGATTTACAAGCCCTGGGGTAATTAGGACAGATCACAAATCCCAGAAGGACCACACAAGTCTGGGAATCCTGGATTCCTTGGATTCTCAGGCTGCCAAGGGTCTTGGCCTCGCAGTCCTGCCAGACAGTGAGTTGATTGTGATCCTAGCGATATCCCGCCTATTAAGGCCAAGAGGGGGACTCTGAGTTTCTGATCGCCTCTTTCCCACAGACGGTTCTATTGGCGGCAGATCTGCGCCTCCCCCAAGGTGGTTGCCCCACCCCGCCCATCGCCTTCGCAGGATGAGCTCCCTGCCTCGCCGGCTGCTGCGCCTACACATCCCGCCGCTAGTGGAGCTGGGTTGGGGCTTTTGGGGGGAGGGCGAGACCGGCGGGGACCCTTGCGTGTGCGGCCCACGCCCCTCCATCCCGAGTCCTCTCTCCGTCGCCTTCTCTCTCTTCTCCTCGCGGCTTGGCAATGCCTGCATAGTTGTACAGAACGCACCGTTGTACGGAGGGTTAGTCAGGATTCTTTTGACACAATCAGTGTCCCATTCCACGGTTTGTTCCAAAGACAACGCCGGTGGTGTCCTCCTGGGGAAGCGATGGAGACCCGCTCTCTTTCAGAAAATCCCTTGGCACCGCCAGGTGCAGCTGGCTGAATCGCTTGGCCAGGAGACGTTCTGCCTTGCGGGCAATAAATAAAGGAAGGAATGAATAAGTTAATACGTAACAGGATTATTCATTTGAAACAAAAGAAAAGGAAATGAGATTCAAATCTCACAATACGGTGGCGTCTCGAGGCTTCGTGTCACGCAGTTCAGCAACTGAGGGCGTCACCCGCACAGTCCACCGCCTCTCATAGCGCACCGTACAGAGTATTCAGCGTTGGTCTTTGTCCTAATCTTAACGGTACATCGCCATTCCCGTAAATCGCTCCTTCTTTCACCTTGAGTTACTACTTCCTTCTCCAAAAAGTAACTCTATTGAAAGAATAGACATGCATATCTATATATACGTAACTGACCCCGGCTCACAAATACTAATTCCCACAATATCGTACCTAAAACAGCAGAAACATTGACCAAATCAGCGACTACATAAAGCCCAGCGGCAAAGAAAACGGGAGCAGACAGAACGCGGAAGCACGCGTTTCCAAGCGTGCTTGTAATCGGCTGATCGCGACATCTCTCCCCACAGCGCTTTATCAGGTTCCGAAGGAGGAGGCTCGCATAGCTTCTTTAACCTTGTAGTTGCATCGACACACGTAAGCACGGCTTGCAAAAACTGTTTCTGTAGTTATGTGTAAGTCCAGGGATATGGTTTTCAAAATAACCTACGTCTGCTGGAACGCATCGCCGACGTTTCTGGAGAGTCGTTTTGGTGTGCCCCTCTGACAGTGTCAGCCGGTTGGGTCCGCTTCTCCACGACCCCCATCCCGTGACTTCCCTGGGAAAAGCAGGTCAACCCCTTTAGGTAGTCACGTAGGCGCGCAGTGGGACCGGGATAAATTTGCTCTCCGGGACCCACTGAATTTGTCGCGGACTCATTCCCGGACTCACCTCCCTGACCCTCCTTCAGCTGCCGCCCAGGCTCCGGGCCCGCCTCCTTGCCGCCCGTGGCCGCCAGAGGGAGCAGCCTCTCCTCGAGAGCGCGGCCTGATCCCCTCCAAGCGCCGGGAGCTCCCGGGCTTCCCGCTCCAGCCTAGGCCCTTCGCCATCCGCCCTGACCTGGGGAGCAGGCCTCTGCGGAGGGCCTTGACACCGCGCGGACCTCGTCGCCTCCTCTAGCTCTTCCTGACTCGCTTCTGGACACACTGAACCCCGTCTGAGCTATCCGCCCTCCCCCTCCCCACACCAGCCCCCCACCCCTCGGGGGGACTAATTCACGCTGAACCCGCCTCTCTCTGCCTGGGGCCTTTGAAGGGCCGCGGGGGCTCAGGGTCTCTGAACTGCGCTGTCATCTCATCTTCAATCCCGAACAGCCCGGGATCGCCAAAACTCAGGCTCAGGACGGTTTTGGTTAAGGTTAGGGTTAGGGCTACGGTTCAGGCTAGGCTGGAAGGATTAGGGCTAGGGCTAGGCCGAGGGCTAGGGCTAGGGCGAAGTTTAGGGTTAGTGTTAGGGTGAGGGTGAGGGTGAGGGTGAGGTGCTAATTCACGCTGAACCCGCCGCTCTCCACCCGGGGCCGTTGAAGAGCCGCGAGGGCTTAGGGCGTCTAAGCTCCGGCGTCATCTCATCTTCATTCCGGACAGCCCGGGGTTGCCAAAGCTCAGGCTCAGGAGCCCAGAGGGACCGAAGCAAATAGTCTCCTGAGTCACACATTCCTTCTTTTCTTCACTTCTCTTCTTGGTTGCTCCTTCCTTTAAGCCATTGGTTCCCTTAAGAAACCCTTCTGACCGACGAAAATCAAGAGATTCGGTAATGCGCAAAGGTGGCCACGCTGTGGACACATCGGCCCCTTCCCAAGTGGCCAGCAAGCAATGAGGAGGCACCAAGGGTCAGACAGGCAGTGGCGGGCTGGTGGGACCAAATGCCTAGACGCCAGCAAAGGAGGAAACCGCAGGAGGAAGAAGAGCGGGCAGTATGAGCTCATTCCTACTGGGCAAGTGGGGGAGTGCGTAGCCGTCTGGGATAGGGGTAGGAGATTGGGGTCATAGGAATGGGGCAGAGGCCCTGGAGAGGCACTTGTCATTTCCCAATCCTTTGTGCTCTGGAGATTGTTTCTTTCGCATGCATGTTCTCTGTGTTTCAGTAGCTGCATTTTGTTTTCTTCTTTTATAGTGTCAACGATCTATCTGTTCTACCAATGAACTCCTTCATCCAGCTCGATAGTCTCTAACACCTTTCCGAGGCTACCACCTCCAACGACGATGGGAGGAGTCTCAGGTGAAAGACGCTAAGAAAGAGGCCTGGTGTTTCTGTATAAAAACTTAATTATTCATAAGTTGGGCAAGTGTCTGGACAGATATGACCCGGAATATATAGACATTACTCCAAACACGTGCGACAGCAATCGCATCGATACACTTTCTTCGGCGATGGAATGGTGTTGCTCTAACGCCTTTCAGTCCATCTTCTGTGTGTTGAAAGTGGCCCAAGGGAGACATCCGTTCACAGGGGGGCGGTTGCTCTGGGACGTAAACTGTGCTATCGTTCCTTCGGTGATAGCTGTGGAACAAACTGTCTTCCAGTTCCCAATTCCCACTCTCACACCTAAGGGAAAAGAAACATGTTAAAAAAAAAAAAAAGGAAAAGAAAAAGAAAAAAAAGTCCTTTTTAGAAAATCCCCTTATGAATAGAGAGGGTAGCCCCTCTTTCTCTACACACCTACCCAATAATTTGCACTTTGAGGGCCCATCTTGCCAGAAGGTAAAGACGTTGAGATGTGTACAGGGTAGGAATATTTCCCTGGCCGGGGTTCGCTTAGGATTCGTGGATTGCACAGACTGCCAAGGAGGCGATGATGGCAGGGGAGGAGTTGCGATCAGTCGTGCGAAGGCTTTTGTTCATCTGGCTTTAGCCAATGGGTCCACCGCCTGGTGCCCCTGGTGCCTCCGGGGGCAAGACCGAGGAGCCTCCAAAGGATCAGGCACCCCATGACTTGAAGATGCACAGTCAGCGCTGCGTCCATGTGCTAGGTCCAAGTTTCCCAGGGTCTTATCTTTCTTCCCGCGTGCCTTTGGCTCCGGCACACGGCGTCGTGGCTGTCCAGCATCTCTTTCAATCGTACGGATTCGTCGTCAAGGGATAGATGTCTGGATGTGGGTTCGGTCAGTCTTGCAGCGCGTCAAGCAGAGCCCGAAAGTCAATGTCGTCGAGGGAGAGTTGGAGTTGTGGAGGGTCCTCGTCCTGTGGATCCGCGTTCAGAAAGCTTTGGGACTTTCCCTGCAACTCTGGGGCGGAGAGGAGTTCGTCTCAAAGGCTCTCGGTTTCCTGGCTGTCTTGGTCTGGTGGACGAGATGAGCCTGGAGCCGATCGTGCCGGCTGTGGCCACAGGTGTGCCTCGGAGTGTCCGGGCTGCTGGAGTGTCTCTTGGCTGGGTTCCCATCGGGCAGTCACATCCTGGCCCACCTCACAGCCCCATTGCGTGAAGGGAGCTGTGACTTTCTGAGCCGGAGCTTGCCACTGCATCTTTGAATTGTCAGGCCGAGAAGGGTTTTGGGTGAGCCACCCTGCCGAGACAGCGTGTTGGTGGCGATCCTGGTAACTTCCTGGGTATTGGGGCCAGAAAGGAGCCTGAGGGTCTGACAGCCTCTCTCGCACAGTGGGTCCTGTTGGCGATTGGTTGAGGTGTGCCCCCGGGGCGTGAGAGGTCTCTGCTGTGTTCACAGTCGGGGTGGGCTGGTCCATCATGGCACCTGGTGCTTGGCCGGCAGAGCCCTGGGTGGGTTCCGAAGGCAGAAACAGTGTACGGGACTCAGTGAGAACAGGTAGGATGGCTTGGTTGCTGCTGGAAGGATGGGAGGGTGGGCCGAGAGGGTAGGTGCTCTGTCCAGAGGACAGGTCGCTTTGGTCAAGTGGAAGCGTGGTCGCATGCGTCGGGCTCTCTGCCAAGGACTTTGGCGGTGTGCTCGCGCTCTGCACCGGCTTCCGAGCTCTGCGGTTCTGAAACCATACGTGAATTCGGGATCGCGGAAGGTCGGTTCGTTGAGCCAGTTCTTCCTTGGCCTCGTTACCAGGGTACCGGTTCTTCTCGAAGGCCTCGACTAGGAGACTCGTTTGCGATCTGGTGATGGCTGTGCCTTTTCGTCTGGCCGCTTTGGGGAAATTTTCCGGAGACCAAGGCTGAGGCTCTCCCTGTCCCTGGGACGGCTCTTCTTCTAAGGTCTGTCCAGAGGCCGAGCGGCTCTTCCTTAGGTGACCTGCTCTGCGGTTTGCAAACCAAGTCTGAATGCGATCCTCCGCGATGCCACTTTCTCTGGCGAGTTCTTCTCTGGTGGTTATACCAGGGTAGAGGTTCTGTTTAAACGCTGCTTGCAGGCTGTCTCTTTGACTGGGCTTCAAAACCAACCTCTCTCGTCGGCCCCGTGGATTTGGAGAGCGACTCGAAGCGCTGGTCGGATCCATCGGGGCAAGTCACCCGGACTGCACGGAGACTCGCGGCCAAGTGAACTGCTCCCGGAAACACAGGGCTCAGCCACACCCGGAATGCTTTGCGCAGCAAAGGAAGGCCCCAAGGCCCATGTGGGAAATCACCTGACCCACGGGAGTCCTTCATTAAGTACCTGAGGCCTTGGAGAAAAGCGTTGAAGGGCAGGATGACTCACTCCTAAGTGGAAGTAGAGATTTTATCAGGGGATTTGGCAATGGTCCTCCTATTAACGTGTTGCGTCAGAGGAATGCATTTGCAATGGAAGGATTTTCCGGCACCGTGTCAGGTGGGTGGGGGCTGGGGGACCGGACTGGGATTCCCAGGCGCCTTAGTTCGCTGCTGCCGCCCTAACACAACTAGCAGCGGTGCGTGGCTTTGACAAACGGAAATGTATTCTTTCACAGTCGACCAGGTGACGAGTTCCAATTCAGGGCGCCAGCGCCTGGGAAAGGACTTCCCTGTCTGTCAGCTCTGGGTGAAGGCCCTAGTCATCAGTCATCTTCTGGTCTACGAGCTTCTCAGTGCAGAGACCCGAGGTCCGAAGGACGCGCTCTGCCTCTGCCTCTGCCTCTTCTTTCTTGGCGCCCATTGGACCCTCTCCTCTCTGCTAGCTTCTCTCTTTTCTGTCTCAAAAGGGACTGCCTGCCCAAACAACCTAATCCTGTACGTTGCCTCCTCCCTCATTGACAGAACCGCCTGTGCTCCTGCCTCATTAACATCATAAAAACCATCATAGAGGGTAGGATTTACAAGCCCTGGGGTAATTAGGACAGATCACAAATCCCAGAAGGACCACACAAGTCTGGGAATCCTGGATTCCTTGGATTCTCAGGCTGCCAAGGGTCTTGGCCTCGCAGTCCTGCCAGACAGTGAGTTGATTGTGATCCTAGCGATATCCCGCCTATTAAGGCCAAGAGGGGGACTCTGAGTTTCTGATCGCCTCTTTCCCACAGACGGTTCTATTGGCGGCAGATCTGCGCCTCCCCCAAGGTGGTTGCCCCACCCCGCCCATCGCCTTCGCAGGATGAGCTCCCTGCCTCGCCGGCTGCTGCGCCTACACATCCCGCCGCTAGTGGAGCTGGGTTGGGGCTTTTGGGGGGAGGGCGAGACCGGCGGGGACCCTTGCGTGTGCGGCCCACGCCCCTCCATCCCGAGTCCTCTCTCCGTCGCCTTCTCTCTCTTCTCCTCGCGGCTTGGCAATGCCTGCATAGTTGTACAGAACGCACCGTTGTACGGAGGGTTAGTCAGGATTCTTTTGACACAATCAGTGTCCCATTCCACGGTTTGTTCCAAAGACAACGCCGGTGGTGTCCTCCTGGGGAAGCGATGGAGACCCGCTCTCTTTCAGAAAATCCCTTGGCACCGCCAGGTGCAGCTGGCTGAATCGCTTGGCCAGGAGACGTTCTGCCTTGCGGGCAATAAATAAAGGAAGGAATGAATAAGTTAATACGTAACAGGATTATTCATTTGAAACAAAAGAAAAGGAAATGAGATTCAAATCTCACAATACGGTGGCGTCTCGAGGCTTCGTGTCACGCAGTTCAGCAACTGAGGGCGTCACCCGCACAGTCCACCGCCTCTCATAGCGCACCGTACAGAGTATTCAGCGTTGGTCTTTGTCCTAATCTTAACGGTACATCGCCATTCCCGTAAATCGCTCCTTCTTTCACCTTGAGTTACTACTTCCTTCTCCAAAAAGTAACTCTATTGAAAGAATAGACATGCATATCTATATATACGTAACTGACCCCGGCTCACAAATACTAATTCCCACAATATCGTACCTAAAACAGCAGAAACATTGACCAAATCAGCGACTACATAAAGCCCAGCGGCAAAGAAAACGGGAGCAGACAGAACGCGGAAGCACGCGTTTCCAAGCGTGCTTGTAATCGGCTGATCGCGACATCTCTCCCCACAGCGCTTTATCAGGTTCCGAAGGAGGAGGCTCGCATAGCTTCTTTAACCTTGTAGTTGCATCGACACACGTAAGCACGGCTTGCAAAAACTGTTTCTGTAGTTATGTGTAAGTCCAGGGATATGGTTTTCAAAATAACCTACGTCTGCTGGAACGCATCGCCGACGTTTCTGGAGAGTCGTTTTGGTGTGCCCCTCTGACAGTGTCAGCCGGTTGGGTCCGCTTCTCCACGACCCCCATCCCGTGACTTCCCTGGGAAAAGCAGGTCAACCCCTTTAGGTAGTCACGTAGGCGCGCAGTGGGACCGGGATAAATTTGCTCTCCGGGACCCACTGAATTTGTCGCGGACTCATTCCCGGACTCACCTCCCTGACCCTCCTTCAGCTGCCGCCCAGGCTCCGGGCCCGCCTCCTTGCCGCCCGTGGCCGCCAGAGGGAGCAGCCTCTCCTCGAGAGCGCGGCCTGATCCCCTCCAAGCGCCGGGAGCTCCCGGGCTTCCCGCTCCAGCCTAGGCCCTTCGCCATCCGCCCTGACCTGGGGAGCAGGCCTCTGCGGAGGGCCTTGACACCGCGCGGACCTCGTCGCCTCCTCTAGCTCTTCCTGACTCGCTTCTGGACACACTGAACCCCGTCTGAGCTATCCGCCCTCCCCCTCCCCACACCAGCCCCCCACCCCTCGGGGGGACTAATTCACGCTGAACCCGCCTCTCTCTGCCTGGGGCCTTTGAAGGGCCGCGGGGCCTCAGGGTCTCTGAACTGCGCTGTCATCTCATCTTCAATCCCGAACAGCCCGGGATCGCCAAAACTCAGGCTCAGGACGGTTTTGGTTAAGGTTAGGGTTAGGGCTACGGTTCAGGCTAGGCTGGAAGGATTAGGGCTAGGGCTAGGCCGAGGGCTAGGGCTAGGGCGAAGTTTAGGGTTAGTGTTAGGGTGAGGGTGAGGGTGAGGGTGAGGTGCTAATTCACGCTGAACCCGCCGCTCTCCACCCGGGGCCGTTGAAGAGCCGCGAGGGCTTAGGGCGTCTAAGCTCCGGCGTCATCTCATCTTCATTCCGGACAGCCCGGGGTTGCCAAAGCTCAGGCTCAGGAGCCCAGAGGGACCGAAGCAAATAGTCTCCTGAGTCACACATTCCTTCTTTTCTTCACTTCTCTTCTTGGTTGCTCCTTCCTTTAAGCCATTGGTTCCCTTAAGAAACCCTTCTGACCGACGAAAATCAAGAGATTCGGCAATGCGCAAAGGTGGCCACGCTGTGGACACATCGGCCCCTTCCCAAGTGGCCAGCAAGCAATGAGGAGGCACCAAGGGTCAGACAGGCAGTGGCGGGCTGGTGGGACCAAATGCCTAGACGCCAGCAAAGGAGGAAACCGCAGGAGGAAGAAGAGCGGGCAGTATGAGCTCATTCCTACTGGGCAAGTGGGGGAGTGCGTAGCCGTCTGGGATAGGGGTAGGAGATTGGGGTCATAGGAATGGGGCAGAGGCCCTGGAGAGGCACTTGTCATTTCCCAATCCTTTGTGCTCTGGAGATTGTTTCTTTCGCATGCATGTTCTCTGTGTTTCAGTAGCTGCATTTTGTTTTCTTCTTTTATAGTGTCAACGATCTATCTGTTCTACCAATGAACTCCTTCATCCAGCTCGATAATCTCTAACACCTTTCCGAGGCTACCACCTCCAACGACGATGGGAGGAGTCTCAGGTGAAAGACGCTAAGAAAGAGGCCTGGTGTTTCTGTATAAAAACTTAATTATTCATAAGTTGGGCAAGTGTCTGGACAGATATGACCCGGAATATATAGACATTACTCCAAACACGTGCGACAGCAATCGCATCGATACACTTTCTTCGGCGATGGAATGGTGTTGCTCTAACGCCTTTCAGTCCATCTTCTGTGTATTGAAAGTGGCCCAAGGGAGACATCCGTTCACAGGGCGGCGGTTGATCTGGAACGTAAACTGTGCCATCGTTCCTTCGGTGATAGCTGTGGAACAAACTGTCTTCCAGTTCCCAATTCCCACTCTCACACCTAAGGGAAAAGAAACATGTTAAAAAAAAAAAGGAAAAGAAAAAGAAAAAAAAGTCCTTTTTAGAAAATCCCCTTATGAATAGAGAGGGTAGCCCCTCTTTCTCTACACACCTACCCAATAATTTACACTTTGAGGGCCCATCTTGCCAGAAGGTAAAGAGGTTGAGATGTGTACAGGGTAGGAATATTTCCCTGGCCGGGGTTCGCTTAGGATCGTGGATTGCAGAGACTGCCAAGGAGGCGATGATGGCAGGGGAGGAGTTGCGATCAGTCGTGCGAAGGCTTTTGTTCATCTGGCTTTAGCCAATGGGTCCACCTCCTGGTGCCCCTGGTGCCTCCGGGGGCAAGACCGAGGAGCCTCCAAAGGATCAGGCACCCCATGACTTGAAGATGCACAGTCAGCGCTGCGTCCATGTGCTAGGTCCAAGTTTCCCAGAGTCTTATCTTTCTTCCCGCGTGCCTTTGGCTCCGGCACACGGCGTCATGGCTGTCCAGCATCTCTTTCAATCGTACGGATTCGTCGTCAAGGGATAGATGTCTGGATGTGGGTTCGGTCAGTCTTGCAGCGCGTCAAGCAGAGCCCGAAAGTCAATGTCGTCGAGGGAGAGTTGGAGTTGTGGAGGGTCCTCGTCCTGTGGATCCGCGTTCAGAAAGCTTTGGGACTTTCCCTGCAACTCTGGGGCGGAGAGGAGTTCGTCTCAAAGGCTCTCGGTTTCCTGGCTGTCTTGGTCTGGTGGACGAGATGAGCCTGGAGCCGATCGTGCCGGCTGTGGCCACAGGTGTGCCTCGGAGTGTCCGGGCTGCTGGAGTGTCTCTTGGCTGGGTTCCCATCGGGCAGTCACATCCTGGCCCACCTCACAGCCCCATTGCGTGAAGGGAGCTGTGACTTTCTGAGCCGGAGCTTGCCACTGCATCTTTGAATTGTCAGGCCGAGAAGGGTTTTGGGTGAGCCACCCTGCCGAGACAGCGTGTTGGTGGCGATCCTGGTAACTTCCTGGGTATTGGGGCCAGAAAGGAGCCTGAGGGTCTGACAGCCTCTCTCGCACAGTGGGTCCTGTTGGCGATTGGTTGAGGTGTGCCCCCGGGGCGTGAGAGGTCTCTGCTGTGTTCACAGTCGGGGTGGGCTGGTCCATCATGGCACCTGGTGCTTGGCCGGCAGAGCCCTGGGTGGGTTCCGAAGGCAGAAACAGTGTACGGGACTCAGTGAGAACAGGTAGGATGGCTTGGTTGCTGCTGGAAGGATGGGAGGGTGGGCCGAGAGGGTAGGTGCTCTGTCCAGAGGACAGGTCGCTTTGGTCAAGTGGAAGCGTGGTCGCATGCGTCGGGCTCTCTGCCAAGGACTTTGGCGGTGTGCTCGCGCTCTGCACCGGCTTCCGAGCTCTGCGGTTCTGAAACCATACGTGAATTCGGGATCGCGGAAGGTCGGTTCGTTGAGCCAGTTCTTCCTTGGCCTCGTTACCAGGGTACCGGTTCTTCTCGAAGGCCTCGACTAGGAGACTCGTTTGCGATCTGGTGATGGCTGTGCCTTTTCGTCTGGCCGCTTTGGGGAAATTTTCCGGAGACCAAGGCTGAGGCTCTCCCTGTCCCTGGGACGGCTCTTCTTCTAAGGCCTGTCCAGAGGCCGAGCGGCTCTTCCTTAGGTGACCTGCTCTGCGGTTTGCAAACCAAGTCTGAATGCGATCCTCCGCGATGCCACTTTCTCTGGCGAGTTCTTCTCTGGTGGTTATACCAGGGTAGAGGTTCTGTTTAAACGCTGCTTGCAGGCTGTCTCTTTGACTGGGCTTCAAAACCAACCTCTCTCGTCGGCCCCGTGGATTTGGAGAGCGACTCGAAGCGCTGGTCGGATCCATCGGGGCAAGTCACCCGGACTGCACGGAGACTCGCGGCCAAGTGAACTGCTCCCGGAAACACAGGGCTCAGCCACACCCGGAATGCTTTGCGCAGCAAAGGAAGGCCCCAAGGCCCATGTGGGAAATCACCTGACCCACGGGAGTCCTTCATTAAGTACCTGAGGCCTTGGAGAAAAGCGTTGAAGGGCAGGATGACTCACTCCTAAGTGGAAGTAGAGATTTTATCAGGGGATTTGGCAATGGTCCTCCTATTAACGTGTTGCGTCAGAGGAATGCATTTGCAATGGAAGGATTTTCCGGCACCGTGTCAGGTGGGTGGGGGCTGGGGGACCGGACTGGGATTCCCAGGCGCCTTAGTTCGCTGCTGCCGCCCTAACACAACTAGCAGCGGTGCGTGGCTTTGACAAACGGAAATGTATTAATACTATCTCTCTATGGTGACGAGTTCCAATTCAGGGCGCCAGCGCCTGGGAAAGGACTTCCCTGTCTGTCAGCTCTGGGTGAAGGCCCTAGTCATCAGTCATCTTCTGGTCTACGAGCTTCTCAGTGCAGAGACCCGAGGTCCGAAGGACGCGCTCTGCCTCTGCCTCTGCCTCTTCTTTCTTGGCGCCCATTGGACCCTCTCCTCTCTGCTAGCTTCTCTCTTTTCTGTCTCAAAAGGGACTGCCTGCCCAAACAACCTAATCCTGTACGTTGCCTCCTCCCTCATTGACAGAACCGCCTGTGCTCCTGCCTCATTAACATCATAAAAACCATCATAGAGGGTAGGATTTACAAGCCCTGGGGTAATTAGGACAGATCACAAATCCCAGAAGGACCACACAAGTCTGGGAATCCTGGATTCCTTGGATTCTCAGGCTGCCAAGGGTCTTGGCCTCGCAGTCCTGCCAGACAGTGAGTTGATTGTGATCCTAGCGATATCCCGCCTATTAAGGCCAAGAGGGGGACTCTGAGTTTCTGATCGCCTCTTTCCCACAGACGGTTCTATTGGCGGCAGATCTGCGCCTCCCCCAAGGTGGTTGCCCCACCCCGCCCATCGCCTTCGCAGGATGAGCTCCCTGCCTCGCCGGCTGCTGCGCCTACACATCCCGCCGCTAGTGGAGCTGGGTTGGGGCTTTTGGGGGGAGGGCGAGACCGGCGGGGACCCTTGCGTGTGCGGCCCACGCCCCTCCATCCCGAGTCCTCTCTCCGTCGCCTTCTCTCTCTTCTCCTCGCGGCTTGGCAATGCCTGCATAGTTGTACAGAACGCACCGTTGTACGGAGGGTTAGTCAGGATTCTTTTGACACAATCAGTGTCCCATTCCACGGTTTGTTCCAAAGACAACGCCGGTGGTGTCCTCCTGGGGAAGCGATGGAGACCCGCTCTCTTTCAGAAAATCCCTTGGCACCGCCAGGTGCAGCTGGCTGAATCGCTTGGCCAGGAGACGTTCTGCCTTGCGGGCAATAAATAAAGGAAGGAATGAATAAGTTAATACGTAACAGGATTATTCATTTGAAACAAAAGAAAAGGAAATGAGATTCAAATCTCACAATACGGTGGCGTCTCGAGGCTTCGTGTCACGCAGTTCAGCAACTGAGGGCGTCACCCGCACAGTCCACCGCCTCTCATAGCGCACCGTACAGAGTATTCAGCGTTGGTCTTTGTCCTAATCTTAACGGTACATCGCCATTCCCGTAAATCGCTCCTTCTTTCACCTTGAGTTACTACTTCCTTCTCCAAAAAGTAACTCTATTGAAAGAATAGACATGCATATCTATATATACGTAACTGACCCCGGCTCACAAATACTAATTCCCACAATATCGTACCTAAAACAGCAGAAACATTGACCAAATCAGCGACTACATAAAGCCCAGCGGCAAAGAAAACGGGAGCAGACAGAACGCGGAAGCACGCGTTTCCAAGCGTGCTTGTAATCGGCTGATCGCGACATCTCTCCCCACAGCGCTTTATCAGGTTCCGAAGGAGGAGGCTCGCATAGCTTCTTTAACCTTGTAGTTGCATCGACACACGTAAGCACGGCTTGCAAAAACTGTTTCTGTAGTTATGTGTAAGTCCAGGGATATGGTTTTCAAAATAACCTACGTCTGCTGGAACGCATCGCCGACGTTTCTGGAGAGTCGTTTTGGTGTGCCCCTCTGACAGTGTCAGCCGGTTGGGTCCGCTTCTCCACGACCCCCATCCCGTGACTTCCCTGGGAAAAGCAGGTCAACCCCTTTAGGTAGTCACGTAGGCGCGCAGTGGGACCGGGATAAATTTGCTCTCCGGGACCCACTGAATTTGTCGCGGACTCATTCCCGGACTCACCTCCCTGACCCTCCTTCAGCTGCCGCCCAGGCTCCGGGCCCGCCTCCTTGCCGCCCGTGGCCGCCAGAGGGAGCAGCCTCTCCTCGAGAGCGCGGCCTGATCCCCTCCAAGCGCCGGGAGCTCCCGGGCTTCCCGCTCCAGCCTAGGCCCTTCGCCATCCGCCCTGACCTGGGGAGCAGGCCTCTGCGGAGGGCCTTGACACCGCGCGGACCTCGTCGCCTCCTCTAGCTCTTCCTGACTCGCTTCTGGACACACTGAACCCCGTCTGAGCTATCCGCCCTCCCCCTCCCCACACCAGCCCCCCACCCCTCGGGGGGACTAATTCACGCTGAACCCGCCTCTCTCTGCCTGGGGCCTTTGAAGGGCCGCGGGGCCTCAGGGTCTCTGAACTGCGCTGTCATCTCATCTTCAATCCCGAACAGCCCGGGATCGCCAAAACTCAGGCTCAGGACGGTTTTGGTTAAGGTTAGGGTTAGGGCTACGGTTCAGGCTAGGCTGGAAGGATTAGGGCTAGGGCTAGGCCGAGGGCTAGGGCTAGGGCGAAGTTTAGGGTTAGTGTTAGGGTGAGGGTGAGGGTGAGGGTGAGGTGCTAATTCACGCTGAACCCGCCGCTCTCCACCCGGGGCCGTTGAAGAGCCGCGAGGGCTTAGGGCGTCTAAGCTCCGGCGTCATCTCATCTTCATTCCGGACAGCCCGGGGTTGCCAAAGCTCAGGCTCAGGAGCCCAGAGGGACCGAAGCAAATAGTCTCCTGAGTCACACATTCCTTCTTTTCTTCACTTCTCTTCTTGGTTGCTCCTTCCTTTAAGCCATTGGTTCCCTTAAGAAACCCTTCTGACCGACGAAAATCAAGAGATTCGGTAATGCGCAAAGGTGGCCACGCTGTGGACACATCGGCCCCTTCCCAAGTGGCCAGCAAGCAATGAGGAGGCACCAAGGGTCAGACAGGCAGTGGCGGGCTGGTGGGACCAAATGCCTAGACGCCAGCAAAGGAGGAAACCGCAGGAGGAAGAAGAGCGGGCAATATGAGCTCATTCCTACTGGGCAAGTGGGGGAGTGCGTAGCCGTCTGGGATAGGGGTAGGAGATTGGGGTCATAGGAATGGGGCAGAGGCCCTGGAGAGGCACTTGTCATTTCCCAATCCTTTGTGCTCTGGAGATTGTTTCTTTCGCATGCATGTTCTCTGTGTTTCAGTAGCTCCATTTTGTTTTCTTCTTTTATAGTGTCAACGATCTATCTGTTCTACCAATGAACTCCTTCATCCAGCTCGATAATCTCTAACACCTTTCCGAGGCTACCACCTCCAACGACGATGGGAGGAGTCTCAGGTGAAAGACGCTAAGAAAGAGGCCTGGTGTTTCTGTATAAAAACTTAATTATTCATAAGTTGGGCAAGTGTCTGGACAGATATGACCCGGAATATATAGACATTACTCCAAACACGTGCGACAGCAATCGCATCGATACACTTTCTTCGGCGATGGAATGGTGTTGCTCTAACGCCTTTCAGTCCATCTTCTGTGTATTGAAAGTGGCCCAAGGGAGACATCCGTTCACAGGGCGGCGGTTGATCTGGAACGTAAACTGTGCCATCGTTCCTTCGGTGATAGCTGTGGAACAAACTGTCTTCCAGTTCCCAATTCCCACTCTCACACCTAAGGGAAAAGAAACATGTTAAAAAAAAAAAGGAAAAGAAAAAGAAAAAAAAGTCCTTTTTAGAAAATCCCCTTATGAATAGAGAGGGTAGCCCCTCTTTCTCTACACACCTACCCAATAATTTACACTTTGAGGGCCCATCTTGCCAGAAGGTAAAGAGGTTGAGATGTGTACAGGGTAGGAATATTTCCCTGGCCGGGGTTCGCTTAGGATCGTGGATTGCAGAGACTGCCAAGGAGGCGATGATGGCAGGGGAGGAGTTGCGATCAGTCGTGCGAAGGCTTTTGTTCATCTGGCTTTAGCCAATGGGTCCACCTCCTGGTGCCCCTGGTGCCTCCGGGGGCAAGACCGAGGAGCCTCCAAAGGATCAGGCACCCCATGACTTGAAGATGCACAGTCAGCGCTGCGTCCATGTGCTAGGTCCAAGTTTCCCAGAGTCTTATCTTTCTTCCCGCGTGCCTTTGGCTCCGGCACACGGCGTCATGGCTGTCCAGCATCTCTTTCAATCGTACGGATTCGTCGTCAAGGGATAGATGTCTGGATGTGGGTTCGGTCAGTCTTGCAGCGCGTCAAGCAGAGCCCGAAAGTCAATGTCGTCGAGGGAGAGTTGGAGTTGTGGAGGGTCCTCGTCCTGTGGATCCGCGTTCAGAAAGCTTTGGGACTTTCCCTGCAACTCTGGGGCGGAGAGGAGTTCGTCTCAAAGGCTCTCGGTTTCCTGGCTGTCTTGGTCTGGTGGACGAGATGAGCCTGGAGCCGATCGTGCCGGCTGTGGCCACAGGTGTGCCTCGGAGTGTCCGGGCTGCTGGAGTGTCTCTTGGCTGGGTTCCCATCGGGCAGTCACATCCTGGCCCACCTCACAGCCCCATTGCGTGAAGGGAGCTGTGACTTTCTGAGCCGGAGCTTGCCACTGCATCTTTGAATTGTCAGGCCGAGAAGGGTTTTGGGTGAGCCACCCTGCCGAGACAGCGTGTTGGTGGCGATCCTGGTAACTTCCTGGGTATTGGGGCCAGAAAGGAGCCTGAGGGTCTGACAGCCTCTCTCGCACAGTGGGTCCTGTTGGCGATTGGTTGAGGTGTGCCCCCGGGGCGTGAGAGGTCTCTGCTGTGTTCACAGTCGGGGTGGGCTGGTCCATCATGGCACCTGGTGCTTGGCCGGCAGAGCCCTGGGTGGGTTCCGAAGGCAGAAACAGTGTACGGGACTCAGTGAGAACAGGTAGGATGGCTTGGTTGCTGCTGGAAGGATGGGAGGGTGGGCCGAGAGGGTAGGTGCTCTGTCCAGAGGACAGGTCGCTTTGGTCAAGTGGAAGCGTGGTCGCATGCGTCGGGCTCTCTGCCAAGGACTTTGGCGGTGTGCTCGTGCTCTGCACCGGCTTCCGAGCTCTGCGGTTCTGAAACCATACGTGAATTCGGGATCGCGGAAGGTCGGTTCGTTGAGCCAGTTCTTCCTTGGCCTCGTTACCAGGGTACCGGTTCTTCTCGAAGGCCTCGACTAGGAGACTCGTTTGCGATCTGGTGATGGCTGTGCCTTTTCGTCTGGCCGCTTTGGGGAAATTTTCCGGAGACCAAGGCTGAGGCTCTCCCTGTCCCTGGGACGGCTCTTCTTCTAAGGCCTGTCCAGAGGCCGAGCGGCTCTTCCTTAGGTGACCTGCTCTGCGGTTTGCAAACCAAGTCTGAATGCGATCCTCCGCGATGCCACTTTCTCTGGCGAGTTCTTCTCTGGTGGTTATACCAGGGTAGAGGTTCTGTTTAAACGCTGCTTGCAGGCTGTCTCTTTGACTGGGCTTCAAAACCAACCTCTCTCGTCGGCCCCGTGGATTTGGAGAGCGACTCGAAGCGCTGGTCGGATCCATCGGGGCAAGTCACCCGGACTGCACGGAGACTCGCGGCCAAGTGAACTGCTCCCGGAAACACAGGGCTCAGCCACACCCGGAATGCTTTGCGCAGCAAAGGAAGGCCCCAAGGCCCATGTGGGAAATCACCTGACCCACGGGAGTCCTTCATTAAGTACCTGAGGCCTTGGAGAAAAGCGTTGAAGGGCAGGATGACTCACTCCTAAGTGGAAGTAGAGATTTTATCAGGGGATTTGGCAATGGTCCTCCTATTAACGTGTTGCGTCAGAGGAATGCATTTGCAATGGAAGGATTTTCCGGCACCGTGTCAGGTGGGTGGGGGCTGGGGGACCGGACTGGGATTCCCAGGCGCCTTAGTTCGCTGCTGCCGCCCTAACACAACTAGCAGCGGTGCGTGGCTTTGACAAACGGAAATGTATTCTTTCACAGTCGACCAGGTGACGAGTTCCAATTCAGGGCGCCAGCGCCTGGGAAAGGACTTCCCTGTCTGTCAGCTCTGGGTGAAGGCCCTAGTCATCAGTCATCTTCTGGTCTACGAGCTTCTCAGTGCAGAGACCCGAGGTCCGAAGGACGCGCTCTGCCTCTGCCTCTGCCTCTTCTTTCTTGGCGCCCATTGGACCCTCTCCTCTCTGCTAGCTTCTCTCTTTTCTGTCTCAAAAGGGACTGCCTGCCCAAACAACCTAATCCTGTACGTTGCCTCCTCCCTCATTGACAGAACCGCCTGTGCTCCTGCCTCATTAACATCATAAAAACCATCATAGAGGGTAGGATTTACAAGCCCTGGGGTAATTAGGACAGATCACAAATCCCAGAAGGACCACACAAGTCTGGGAATCCTGGATTCCTTGGATTCTCAGGCTGCCAAGGGTCTTGGCCTCGCAGTCCTGCCAGACAGTGAGTTGATTGTGATCCTAGCGATATCCCGCCTATTAAGGCCAAGAGGGGGACTCTGAGTTTCTGATCGCCTCTTTCCCACAGACGGTTCTATTGGCGGCAGATCTGCGCCTCCCCCAAGGTGGTTGCCCCACCCCGCCCATCGCCTTCGCAGGATGAGCTCCCTGCCTCGCCGGCTGCTGCGCCTACACATCCCGCCGCTAGTGGAGCTGGGTTGGGGCTTTTGGGGGGAGGGCGAGACCGGCGGGGACCCTTGCGTGTGCGGCCCACGCCCCTCCATCCCGAGTCCTCTCTCCGTCGCCTTCTCTCTCTTCTCCTCGCGGCTTGGCAATGCCTGCATAGTTGTACAGAACGCACCGTTGTACGGAGGGTTAGTCAGGATTCTTTTGACACAATCAGTGTCCCATTCCACGGTTTGTTCCAAAGACAACGCCGGTGGTGTCCTCCTGGGGAAGCGATGGAGACCCGCTCTCTTTCAGAAAATCCCTTGGCACCGCCAGGTGCAGCTGGCTGAATCGCTTGGCCAGGAGACGTTCTGCCTTGCGGGCAATAAATAAAGGAAGGAATGAATAAGTTAATACGTAACAGGATTATTCATTTGAAACAAAAGAAAAGGAAATGAGATTCAAATCTCACAATACGGTGGCGTCTCGAGGCTTCGTGTCACGCAGTTCAGCAACTGAGGGCGTCACCCGCACAGTCCACCGCCTCTCATAGCGCACCGTACAGAGTATTCAGCGTTGGTCTTTGTCCTAATCTTAACGGTACATCGCCATTCCCGTAAATCGCTCCTTCTTTCACCTTGAGTTACTACTTCCTTCTCCAAAAAGTAACTCTATTGAAAGAATAGACATGCATATCTATATATACGTAACTGACCCCGGCTCACAAATACTAATTCCCACAATATCGTACCTAAAACAGCAGAAACATTGACCAAATCAGCGACTACATAAAGCCCAGCGGCAAAGAAAACGGGAGCAGACAGAACGCGGAAGCACGCGTTTCCAAGCGTGCTTGTAATCGGCTGATCGCGACATCTCTCCCCACAGCGCTTTATCAGGTTCCGAAGGAGGAGGCTCGCATAGCTTCTTTAACCTTGTAGTTGCATCGACACACGTAAGCACGGCTTGCAAAAACTGTTTCTGTAGTTATGTGTAAGTCCAGGGATATGGTTTTCAAAATAACCTACGTCTGCTGGAACGCATCGCCGACGTTTCTGGAGAGTCGTTTTGGTGTGCCCCTCTGACAGTGTCAGCCGGTTGGGTCCGCTTCTCCACGACCCCCATCCCGTGACTTCCCTGGGAAAAGCAGGTCAACCCCTTTAGGTAGTCACGTAGGCGCGCAGTGGGACCGGGATAAATTTGCTCTCCGGGACCCACTGAATTTGTCGCGGACTCATTCCCGGACTCACCTCCCTGACCCTCCTTCAGCTGCCGCCCAGGCTCCGGGCCCGCCTCCTTGCCGCCCGTGGCCGCCAGAGGGAGCAGCCTCTCCTCGAGAGCGCGGCCTGATCCCCTCCAAGCGCCGGGAGCTCCCGGGCTTCCCGCTCCAGCCTAGGCCCTTCGCCATCCGCCCTGACCTGGGGAGCAGGCCTCTGCGGAGGGCCTTGACACCGCGCGGACCTCGTCGCCTCCTCTAGCTCTTCCTGACTCGCTTCTGGACACACTGAACCCCGTCTGAGCTATCCGCCCTCCCCCTCCCCACACCAGCCCCCCACCCCTCGGGGGGACTAATTCACGCTGAACCCGCCTCTCTCTGCCTGGGGCCTTTGAAGGGCCGCGGGGCCTCAGGGTCTCTGAACTGCGCTGTCATCTCATCTTCAATCCCGAACAGCCCGGGATCGCCAAAACTCAGGCTCAGGACGGTTTTGGTTAAGGTTAGGGTTAGGGCTACGGTTCAGGCTAGGCTGGAAGGATTAGGGCTAGGGCTAGGCCGAGGGCTAGGGCTAGGGCGAAGTTTAGGGTTAGTGTTAGGGTGAGGGTGAGGGTGAGGTGCTAATTCACGCTGAACCCGCCGCTCTCCACCCGGGGCCGTTGAAGAGCCGCGAGGGCTTAGGGCGTCTAAGCTCCGGCGTCATCTCATCTTCATTCCGGACAGCCCGGGGTTGCCAAAGCTCAGGCTCAGGAGCCCAGAGGAATACTATCTCTCTATGTCCTGAGTCACACATTCCTTCTTTTCTTCACTTCTCTTCTTGGTTGCTCCTTCCTTTAAGCCATTGGTTCCCTTAAGAAACCCTTCTGACCGACGAAAATCAAGAGATTCGGTAATGCGCAAAGGTGGCCACGCTGTGGACACATCGGCCCCTTCCCAAGTGGCCAGCAAGCAATGAGGAGGCACCAAGGGTCAGACAGGCAGTGGCGGGCTGGTGGGACCAAATGCCTAGACGCCAGCAAAGGAGGAAACCGCAGGAGGAAGAAGAGCGGGCAATATGAGCTCATTCCTACTGGGCAAGTGGGGGAGTGCGTAGCCGTCTGGGATAGGGGTAGGAGATTGGGGTCATAGGAATGGGGCAGAGGCCCTGGAGAGGCACTTGTCATTTCCCAATCCTTTGTGCTCTGGAGATTGTTTCTTTCGCATGCATGTTCTCTGTGTTTCAGTAGCTGCATTTTGTTTTCTTCTTTTATAGTGTCAACCATCTATCTGTTCTACCAATGAACTCCTTCATCCAGCTCGATAGTCTCTAACACCTTTCCGAGGCTACCACCTCCAACGACGATGGGAGGAGTCTCAGGTGAAAGACGCTAAGAAAGAGGCCTGGTGTTTCTGTATAAAAACTTAATTATTCATAAGTTGGGCAAGTGTCTGGACAGATATGACCCGGAATATATAGACATTACTCCAAACACGTGCGACAGCAATCGCATCGATACACTTTCTTCGGCGATGGAATGGTGTTGCTCTAACGCCTTTCAGTCCATCTTCTGTGTATTGAAAGTGGCCCAAGGGAGACATCCGTTCACAGGGCGGCGGTTGATCTGGAACGTAAACTGTGCCATCGTTCCTTCGGTGATAGCTGTGGAACAAACTGTCTTCCAGTTCCCAATTCCCACTCTCACACCTAAGGGAAAAGAAACATGTTAAAAAAAAAAGGAAAAGAAAAAGAAAAAAAAGTCCTTTTTAGAAAATCCCCTTATGAATAGAGAGGGTAGCCCCTCTTTCTCTACACACCTACCCAATAATTTACACTTTGAGGGCCCATCTTGCCAGAAGGTAAAGAGGTTGAGATGTGTACAGGGTAGGAATATTTCCCTGGCCGGGGTTCGCTTAGGATCGTGGATTGCAGAGACTGCCAAGGAGGCGATGATGGCAGGGGAGGAGTTGCGATCAGTCGTGCGAAGGCTTTTGTTCATCTGGCTTTAGCCAATGGGTCCACCTCCTGGTGCCCCTGGTGCCTCCGGGGGCAAGACCGAGGAGCCTCCAAAGGATCAGGCACCCCATGACTTGAAGATGCACAGTCAGCGCTGCGTCCATGTGCTAGGTCCAAGTTTCCCAGAGTCTTATCTTTCTTCCCGCGTGCCTTTGGCTCCGGCACACGGCGTCATGGCTGTCCAGCATCTCTTTCAATCGTACGGATTCGTCGTCAAGGGATAGATGTCTGGATGTGGGTTCGGTCAGTCTTGCAGCGCGTCAAGCAGAGCCCGAAAGTCAATGTCGTCGAGGGAGAGTTGGAGTTGTGGAGGGTCCTCGTCCTGTGGATCCGCGTTCAGAAAGCTTTGGGACTTTCCCTGCAACTCTGGGGCGGAGAGGAGTTCGTCTCAAAGGCTCTCGGTTTCCTGGCTGTCTTGGTCTGGTGGACGAGATGAGCCTGGAGCCGATCGTGCCGGCTGTGGCCACAGGTGTGCCTCGGAGTGTCCGGGCTGCTGGAGTGTCTCTTGGCTGGGTTCCCATCGGGCAGTCACATCCTGGCCCACCTCACAGCCCCATTGCGTGAAGGGAGCTGTGACTTTCTGAGCCGGAGCTTGCCACTGCATCTTTGAATTGTCAGGCCGAGAAGGGTTTTGGGTGAGCCACCCTGCCGAGACAGCGTGTTGGTGGCGATCCTGGTAACTTCCTGGGTATTGGGGCCAGAAAGGAGCCTGAGGGTCTGACAGCCTCTCTCGCACAGTGGGTCCTGTTGGCGATTGGTTGAGGTGTGCCCCCGGGGCGTGAGAGGTCTCTGCTGTGTTCACAGTCGGGGTGGGCTGGTCCATCATGGCACCTGGTGCTTGGCCGGCAGAGCCCTGGGTGGGTTCCGAAGGCAGAAACAGTGTACGGGACTCAGTGAGAACAGGTAGGATGGCTTGGTTGCTGCTGGAAGGATGGGAGGGTGGGCCGAGAGGGTAGGTGCTCTGTCCAGAGGACAGGTCGCTTTGGTCAAGTGGAAGCGTGGTCGCATGCGTCGGGCTCTCTGCCAAGGACTTTGGCGGTGTGCTCGTGCTCTGCACCGGCTTCCGAGCTCTGCGGTTCTGAAACCATACGTGAATTCGGGATCGCGGAAGGTCGGTTCGTTGAGCCAGTTCTTCCTTGGCCTCGTTACCAGGGTACCGGTTCTTCTCGAAGGCCTCGACTAGGAGACTCGTTTGCGATCTGGTGATGGCTGTGCCTTTTCGTCTGGCCGCTTTGGGGAAATTTTCCGGAGACCAAGGCTGAGGCTCTCCCTGTCCCTGGGACGGCTCTTCTTCTAAGGTCTGTCCAGAGGCCGAGCGGCTCTTCCTTAGGTGACCTGCTCTGCGGTTTGCAAACCAAGTCTGAATGCGATCCTCCGCGATGCCACTTTCTCTGGCGAGTTCTTCTCTGGTGGTTATACCAGGGTAGAGGTTCTGTTCAAACGCTGCTTGCAGGCTGTCTCTTTGACTGGGCTTCAAAACCAACCTCTCTCGTCGGCCTCGTGGATTTGGAGAGCGACTCGAAGCGCTGGTCGGATCCATCGGGGCAAGTCAGCCGGACTGCACGGAGACTCGCGGCCAAGTGAACTGCTCCCGGAAACACAGGGCTCAGCCACACCCGGAATGCTTTGCGCAGCAAAGGAAGGCCCCAAGGCCCATGTGGGAAATCACCTGACCCACGGGAGTCCTTCATTAAGTACCTGAGGCCTTGGAGAAAAGCGTTGAAGGGCAGGATGACTCACTCCTAAGTGGAAGTAGAGATTTTATCAGGGGATTTGGCAATGGTCCTCCTATTAACGTGTTGCGTCAGAGGAATGCATTTGCAATGGAAGGATTTTCCGGCACCTTGTCAGGTGGGTGGGGGCTGGGGGACCGGACTGGGATTCCCAGGCGCCTTAGTTCGCTGCTGCCGCCCTAACACAACTAGCAGCGGTGCGTGGCTTTGACAAACGGAAATGTATTCTTTCACAGTCGACCAGGTGACGAGTTCCAATTCAGGGCGCCAGCGCCTGGGAAAGGACTTCCCTGTCTGTCAGCTCTGGGTGAAGGCCCTAGTCATCAGTCATCTTCTGGTCTACGAGCTTCTCAGTGCAGAGACCCGAGGTCCGAAGGACGCGCTCTGCCTCTGCCTCTGCCTCTGCGTCTGCCTCTTCTTTCTTGGCGCCCATTGGACCCTCTCCTCTCTGCTAGCTTCTCTCTTTTCTGTCTCAAAAGGGACTGCCTGCCCAAACAACCTAATCCTGTACGTTGCCTCCTCCCTCATTGACAGAGCCGCCTGTGCTCCTGCCTCATTAACATCATAAAAACCATCATAGAGGGTAGGATTTACAAGCCCTGGGGTAATTAGGACAGATCACAAATCCCAGAAGGACCACACAAGTCTGGGAATCCTGGATTCCTTGGATTCTCAGGCTGCCAAGGGTCTTGGCCTCGCAGTCCTGCCAGACAGTGAGTTGATTGTGATCCTAGCGATATCCCGCCTATTAAGGCCAAGAGGGGGACTCTGAGTTTCTGATCGCCTCTTTCCCACAGACGGTTCTATTGGCGGCAGATCTGCGCCTCCCCCAAGGTGGTTGCCCCACCCCGCCCGTCGCCTTCGCAGGATGAACTCCCTGCCTCGCTGGGTGCTGCGCCTACACATCCCGCCGCTAGTGGAGCTGGGTTGGGGCTTTTGGGGGGAGGGCGAGACCGGCGGGTACCCTTGCGTGTGCGGCCCACGCCCCTCCATCCCGAGTCCTCTCTCCGTTGCCTTCTTCTCTCTTCTCCTCGCGGCTTGGCAATGCCTGCATAGTTGTACAGAACGCACCGTTGTACGGAGGGTTAGTCAGGATTCTTTTGACACAATCAGTGTTCCATTCCACGGTTTGTTCCAAAGACAACGCCGGTGGTGTAATCCTGGGGAAGCGATGGAGACCCGCTCTCTTTCAGAAAATCCCTTGGCACCGCCAGGTGCAGCTGGCTGAACCGCTTGGCCAGGAGACGTTCTGCCTTGCGGGCAATAAATAAAGGAAGGAATGAATAAGTTAATACGTAACAGGATTATTCATTTGAAACAAAAGCAAAGGAAATGAGATTCAAATCTCACAATACGGTGACGTCTCGAGGCTTCGTGTCACGCAGGTCAGCAACTGAGGGCGTCACCCGCACAGTCCACCGCCTCTCATTGCGCACCGTACAGAGTATTCAGCGTTGGTCTTTGTCCTAATCTTAACGGCACATCGCCATTCCCGTAAATCGCTCCTTCTTTCACCTTGAGTTACTACTTCCTTCTCCAAAAAGTAACTCTATTGAAAGAATAGACATGCATATCTATATATACGTAACTGACCCCGGCTCACAAATACTAATTCCCACAATATCGTACCTAAAACAGCAGAAACATTGACCAAATCAGCGACTACATAAAGCCCAGCGGCAAAGAAAACGGGAGCAGACAGAACGCGGAAGCACGCGTTTCCAAGCGTGCTTGTAATCGGCTGGTCGCGACATCTCTCCCCACAGCGCTTTGTCAGGTTCCGAAGGAGGAGGCTCGCATAGCTTCTTTAACCTTGTAGTTGCATCGACACACGTAAGCACGGCTTGCAAAAACTGTTTCTGTAGTTATGTGTAAGTCCAGGGATATGGTTTTCAAAATAACCTACGTCTGCTGGAACGCATCGCCGACGTTTCTGGAAAGTCGTTTTGGTGTGCCCCTCTGACAGTGTCAGCCGGTTGGGTCCGCTTCTCCACGACCCCCATCCCGTGACTTCCCTGGGAAAAGCAGGTCAACCCCTTTAGGTAGTCACGTAGGCGCGCAGTGGGACCGGGATAAATTTGCTCTCCCGGACCCACTGAATTTGTCGCGGACTCATTCCCGGACTCACCTCCCTGACCCTCCTTCAGCTGCCGCCCAGGCTCCGGGCCCGCCTCCTTGCCGCCCGTGGCCGCCAGAGGGAGCAGCCTCTCCTCGAGAGCGCGGCCTGATCCCCTCCAAGCGCCGGGAGCTCCCGGGCTTCCCGCTCCAGCCTAGGCCCTTCGCCATCCGCCCTGACCTGGGGAGCAGGCCTCTGCGGAGGGCCTTGACACCGCGCGGACCTCGTCGCCTCCTCTAGCTCTTCCTGACTCGCTTCTGGACACACTGAACCCCGTCTGAGCTATCCGCCCTCCCCCTCCCCAGACCGGCCCCCCACCCCTCGGGGGGGCTAATTCACGCTGAACCCGCCTCTCTCTGCCTGGGGCCTTTGAAGGGCCGCGGGGGCTCAGGGTCTCTGAACTGCGCTGTCATCTCATCTTCAATCCCGAACAGCCCGGGATCGCCAAAACTCAGGCTCAGGACGGTTTTGGTTAAGGTTAGGGTTAGGGCTACGGTTCAGGCTAGGGCTGGAAGGGTTAGGGCTAGGGCTAGGCCGAGGGCTAGGGCTAGGGCGAAGTTTAGGGTTAGTGTTAGGGTGAGGGTGAGGGTGAGGTGCTAATTCACGCTGAACCCGCCGCTCTCCACCCGGGGCCGTTGAAGAGCCGCGAGGGCTTAGGGCGTCTAAGCTCCGGCGTCATCTCATCTTCATTCCGGACAGCCCGGGGTTGCCAAAGCTCAGGCTCAGGAGCCCAGAGGGACCGAAGCAAATAGTCTCCTGAGTCACACATTCCTTCTTTTCTTCACTTCTCTTCTTGGTTGCTCCTTCCTTTAAGCCATTGGTTCCCTTAAGAAACCCTTCTGACCGACGAAAATCAAGAGATTCGGTAATGCGCAAAGGTGGCCACGCTGTGGACACATCGGCCCCTTCCCAAGTGGCCAGCAAGCAATGAGGAGGCACCAAGGGTCAGACAGGCAGTGGCGGGCTGGTGGGACCAAATGCCTAGACGCCAGCAAAGGAGGAAACCGCAGGAGGAAGAAGAGCGGGCAGTATGAGCTCATTCCTACTGGGCAAGTGGGGGAGTGCGTAGCCGTCTGGGATAGGGGTAGGAGATTGGGGTCATAGGAATGGGGCAGAGGCCCTGGAGAGGCACTTGTCATTTCCCAATCCTTTGTGCTCTGGAGATTGTTTCTTTCGCATGCATGTTCTCTGTGTTTCAGTAGCTCCATTTTGTTTTCTTCTTTTATAGTGTCAACCATCTATCTGTTCTACCAATGAACTCCTTCATCCAGCTCGATAATCTCTAACACCTTTCCGAGGCTACCACCTCCAACGACGATGGGAGGAGTCTCAGGTGAAAGACGCTAAGAAAGAGGCCTGGTGTTTCTGTATAAAAACTTAATTATTCATAAGTTGGGCAAGTGTCTGGACAGATATGACCCGGAATATATAGACATTACTCCAAACACGTGCGGCAGCAATCGCATCGATACACTTTCTTCGGCGATGGAATGGTGTTGCTCTAACGCCTTTCAGTCCATCTTCTGTGTGTTGAAAGTGGCCCAAGGGAGACATCCGTTCACAGGGGGGCGGTTGCTCTGGGACGTAAACTGTGCCATCGTTCCTTCGGTGATAGCTGTGGAACAAACTGTCTTCCAGTTCCCAATTCCCACTCTCACACCTAAGGGAAAAGAAACATGTTAAAAAAAAAAAAAAAAGAAGGAAAAGAAAAAGAAAAAAAACGTCCTTTTTAGAAAATCCCCTTATGAATAGAGAGGGTATCCCCTCTTTCTCTACACACCTACCCAATAATTTGCACTTTGAGGGCCCATCTTGCCAGAAGGTAAAGACGTTGAGATGTGTACAGGGTAGGAATATTTCCCTGGCCGGGGTTCGCTTAGGATTCGTGGATTGCGCAGACTGCCAAGGAGGCGATGATGGCAGGGGAGGAGTTGCGATCAGTCGTGCGAAGGCTTTTGTTCATCTGGCTTTAGCCAATGGGTCCACCGCCTGGTGCCCCTGGTGCCTCCGGGGGCAAGACCGAGGAGCCTCCAAAGGATCAGGCACCCCATGACTTGAAGATGCACAGTCAGCGCTGCGTCCATGTGCTAGGTCCAAGTTTCCCAGAGTCTTATCTTTCTTCCCGCGTTCCTTTGGCTCCGGCACACGGCGTCGTGGCTGTCCAGCATCTCTTTCAATCGTAGGGATTCGTCGTCAAGGGATAGATGTCTGGATGTGGGTTCGGTCAGTCTTGCAGCGCGTCAAGCAGAGCCCGAAAGTCAATGTCGTCGAGGGAGAGTTGGAGTTGTGGAGGGTCCTCGTCCTGTGGATCCGCGATCAGAAAGCTTTGGGACTTTCCCTGCAACTCTGGGGCGGAGAGGAGTTCGTCTCAAAGGCTCTCGGTTTCCTGGCTGTCTTGGTCTGGTGGACGAGATGAGCCTGGAGCCGATCGTGCCGGCTGTGGCCACAGGTGTGCCTCGGAGTGTCCGGGCTGCTGGAGTGTCTCTTGGCTGGGTTCCCATCGGGCAGTCACATCCTGGCCCACCTCACAGCCCCATTGCGTGAAGGGAGCTGTGACTTTCTGAGCCGGAGCTTGCCACTGCATCTTTGAATTGTCAGGCCGAGAAGGGTTTTGGGTGAGCCACCCTGCCGAGACAGCGTGTTGGTGGCGATCCTGGTAACTTCCTGGGTATGGGGCCAGAAAGGAGCCTGAGTGTCTGACAGCCTCTCTCGCACAGTGGGTCCTGTTGGCGATTGGTTGAGGTGTGCCCCCGGGGCGTGAGAGGTCTCTGCTGTGTTCACAGTCGGGGCGGGCTGGTCCATCATGGCACCTGGTGCTTGGCTGGCAAAGCCCTGGGTGGGTTCCGAAGGCAGAAACAGTGTACGGGACTCAGTGAGAACAGGTAGGATGGCTTGGTTGCTGCTGGAAGGATGGGAGGGTGGGCCGAGAGGGTAGGTGCTCTGTCCAGAGGACAGGTCGCTTTGGTCAAGTGGAAGCGTGGTCGCATGCGTCGGGCTCTCTGCCAAGGACTTTGGCGGTGTGCTCGCGCTCTGCACCGGCTTCCGAGCTCTTCGGTTCTGAAACCATACGTGAATTCGGGATCGCGGAAGGTCGGTTCGTTGAGCCAGTTCTTCCTTGGCCTCGTTACCAGGGTACCGGTTCTTCTCGAAGGCCTCGACTAGGAGACTCGTTTGCGATCTGGTGATGGCTGTGCGTTTTCGTCTGGCCGCTTTGGGGAAATTTTCCGGAGACCAAGGCTGAGGCTCTCCCTGTCCCTGGGACGGCTCTTCTTCTAAGGCCTGTCCAGAGGCCGAGCGGCTCTTCCTTAGGTGACCTGCTCTGCGGTTTGCAAACCAAGTCTGAATGCGATCCTCCGCGATGCCACTTTCTCTGGCGAGTTCTTCTCTGGTGGTTATACCAGAGTAGCGGTTCTGTTCAAACGCTGCTTGCAGGCTGTCTCTTTGACTGGGCTTCAAAACCAACCTCTCTCGTCGGCCTCGTGGATTTTGAGAGCGACTCGAAGCGCTGGTCGGATCCATCGGGGCAAGTCAGCCGGACTGCACGGAGACTCGCGGCCAAGTGAACTGCTCCCGGAAACACAGGGCTCAGCCACACCCGGAATGCTTTGCGCAGCAAAGGAAGGCCGCAAGGCCCATGTGGGAAATCACCTGACCCACGGGAGTCCTTCATTAAGTACCTGAGGCCTTGGAGAAAAGCGTTGAAGGGCAGGATGACTCACTCCTAAGTGGAAGTAGAGATTTTATCAGGGGATTTGGCAATGGTCCTCCTATTAACGTGTTGCGTCAGAGGAATGCATTTGCAATGGAAGGATTTTCCGGCACCTTGTCAGGTGGGTGGGGGCTGGGGGACCGGACTGGGATTCCCAGGCGCCTTAGTTCGCTGCTGCCACCCTAACACAACTAGCAGCGGTGCGTGGCTTTGACAAACGGAAATGTATTCTTTCACAGTCGACCAGGTGACGAGTTCCAATTCAGGGCGCCAGCGCCTGGGAAAGGACTTCCCTGTATGTCAGCTCTGGGTGAAGGCCCTAGTCATCAGTCATCTTCTGGTCTACGAGCTTCTCAGTGCAGAGACCCGAGGTCCGAAGGACGCGCTCTGCCTCTGCCTCTGCCTCTGCGTCTGCCTCTTCTTTCTTGGCGCCCATTGGACCCTCTCCTCTCTGCTAGCTTCTCTCTTTTCTGTCTCAAAAGGGACTGCCTGCCCAAACAACCTAATCCTGTACGTTGCCTCCTCCCTCATTGACAGAACCGCCTGTGCTCCTGCCTCATTAACATCATAAAAACCATCATAGAGGGTAGGATTTACAAGCCCTGGGGTAATTAGGACAGATCACAAATCCCAGAAGGACCACACAAGTCTGGGAATCCTGGATTCCTTGGATTCTCAGGCTGCCAAGGGTCTTGGCCTCGCAGTCCTGCCAGACAGTGAGTTGATTGTGATCCTAGCGATATCCCGCCTATTAAGGCCAAGAGGGGGACTCTGAGTTTCTGATCGCCTCTTTCCCACAGACGGTTCTATTGGCGGCAGATCTGCGCCTCCCCCAAGGTGGTTGCCCCACCCCGCCCATCGCCTTCGCAGGATGAGCTCCCTGCCTCGCCGGCTGCTGCGCCTACACATCCCGCCGCTAGTGGAGCTGGGTTGGGGCTTTTGGGGGGAGGGCGAGACCGGCGGGGACCCTTGCGTGTGCGGCCCACGCCCCTCCATCCCGAGTCCTCTCTCCGTCGCCTTCTCTCTCTTCTCCTCGCGGCTTGGCAATGCCTGCATAGTTGTACAGAACGCACCGTTGTACGGAGGGTTAGTCAGGATTCTTTTGACACAATCAGTGTCCCATTCCACGGTTTGTTCCAAAGACAACGCCGGTGGTGTCCTCCTGGGGAAGCGATGGAGACCCGCTCTCTTTCAGAAAATCCCTTGGCACCGCCAGGTGCAGCTGGCTGAATCGCTTGGCCAGGAGACGTTCTGCCTTGCGGGCAATAAATAAAGGAAGGAATGAATAAGTTAATACGTAACAGGATTATTCATTTGAAACAAAAGAAAAGGAAATGAGATTCAAATCTCACAATACGGTGGCGTCTCGAGGCTTCGTGTCACGCAGTTCAGCAACTGAGGGCGTCACCCGCACAGTCCACCGCCTCTCATAGCGCACCGTACAGAGTATTCAGCGTTGGTCTTTGTCCTAATCTTAACGGTACATCGCCATTCCCGTAAATCGCTCCTTCTTTCACCTTGAGTTACTACTTCCTTCTCCAAAAAGTAACTCTATTGAAAGAATAGACATGCATATCTATATATACGTAACTGACCCCGGCTCACAAATACTAATTCCCACAATATCGTACCTAAAACAGCAGAAACATTGACCAAATCAGCGACTACATAAAGCCCAGCGGCAAAGAAAACGGGAGCAGACAGAACGCGGAAGCACGCGTTTCCAAGCGTGCTTGTAATCGGCTGATCGCGACATCTCTCCCCACAGCGCTTTATCAGGTTCCGAAGGAGGAGGCTCGCATAGCTTCTTTAACCTTGTAGTTGCATCGACACACGTAAGCACGGCTTGCAAAAACTGTTTCTGTAGTTATGTGTAAGTCCAGGGATATGGTTTTCAAAATAACCTACGTCTGCTGGAACGCATCGCCGACGTTTCTGGAGAGTCGTTTTGGTGTGCCCCTCTGACAGTGTCAGCCGGTTGGGTCCGCTTCTCCACGACCCCCATCCCGTGACTTCCCTGGGAAAAGCAGGTCAACCCCTTTAGGTAGTCACGTAGGCGCGCAGTGGGACCGGGATAAATTTGCTCTCCGGGACCCACTGAATTTGTCGCGGACTCATTCCCGGACTCACCTCCCTGACCCTCCTTCAGCTGCCGCCCAGGCTCCGGGCCCGCCTCCTTGCCGCCCGTGGCCGCCAGAGGGAGCAGCCTCTCCTCGAGAGCGCGGCCTGATCCCCTCCAAGCGCCGGGAGCTCCCGGGCTTCCCGCTCCAGCCTAGGCCCTTCGCCATCCGCCCTGACCTGGGGAGCAGGCCTCTGCGGAGGGCCTTGACACCGCGCGGACCTCGTCGCCTCCTCTAGCTCTTCCTGACTCGCTTCTGGACACACTGAACCCCGTCTGAGCTATCCGCCCTCCCCCTCCCCACACCAGCCCCCCACCCCTCGGGGGGACTAATTCACGCTGAACCCGCCTCTCTCTGCCTGGGGCCTTTGAAGGGCCGCGGGGCCTCAGGGTCTCTGAACTGCGCTGTCATCTCATCTTCAATCCCGAACAGCCCGGGATCGCCAAAACTCAGGCTCAGGACGGTTTTGGTTAAGGTTAGGGTTAGGGCTATGGTTCAGGCTAGGCTGGAAGGATTAGGGCTAGGGCTAGGCCGAGGGCTAGGGCTAGGGCGAAGTTTAGGGTTAGTGTTAGGGTGAGGGTGAGGGTGAGGGTGAGGTGCTAATTCACGCTGAACCCGCCGCTCTCCACCCGGGGCCGTTGAAGAGCCGCGAGGGCTTAGGGCGTCTAAGCTCCGGCGTCATCTCATCTTCATTCCGGACAGCCCGGGGTTGCCAAAGCTCAGGCTCAGGAGCCCAGAGGGACCGAAGCAAATAGTCTCCTGAGTCACACATTCCTTCTTTTCTTCACTTCTCTTCTTGGTTGCTCCTTCCTTTAAGCCATTGGTTCCCTTAAGAAACCCTTCTGACCGACGAAAATCAAGAGATTCGGTAATGCGCAAAGGTGGCCACGCTGTGGACACATCGGCCCCTTCCCAAGTGGCCAGCAAGCAATGAGGAGGCACCAAGGGTCAGACAGGCAGTGGCGGGCTGGTGGGACCAAATGCCTAGACGCCAGCAAAGGAGGAAACCGCAGGAGGAAGAAGAGCGGGCAATATGAGCTCATTCCTACTGGGCAAGTGGGGGAGTGCGTAGCCGTCTGGGATAGGGGTAGGAGATTGGGGTCATAGGAATGGGGCAGAGGCCCTGGAGAGGCACTTGTCATTTCCCAATCCTTTGTGCTCTGGAGATTGTTTCTTTCGCATGCATGTTCTCTGTGTTTCAGTAGCTCCATTTTGTTTTCTTCTTTTATAGTGTCAACGATCTATCTGTTCTACCAATGAACTCCTTCATCCAGCTCGATAATCTCTAACACCTTTCCGAGGCTACCACCTCCAACGACGATGGGAGGAGTCTCAGGTGAAAGACGCTAAGAAAGAGGCCTGGTGTTTCTGTATAAAAACTTAATTATTCATAAGTTGGGCAAGTGTCTGGACAGATATGACCCGGAATATATAGACATTACTCCAAACACGTGCGACAGCAATCGCATCGATACACTTTCTTCGGCGATGGAATGGTGTTGCTCTAACGCCTTTCAGTCCATCTTCTGTGTATTGAAAGTGGCCCAAGGGAGACATCCGTTCACAGGGCGGCGGTTGATCTGGAACGTAAACTGTGCCATCGTTCCTTCGGTGATAGCTGTGGAACAAACTGTCTTCCAGTTCCCAATTCCCACTCTCACACCTAAGGGAAAAGAAACATGTTAAAAAAAAAAGGAAAAGAAAAAGAAAAAAAAGTCCTTTTTAGAAAATCCCCTTATGAATAGAGAGGGTAGCCCCTCTTTCTCTACACACCTACCCAATAATTTACACTTTGAGGGCCCATCTTGCCAGAAGGTAAAGAGGTTGAGATGTGTACAGGGTAGGAATATTTCCCTGGCCGGGGTTCGCTTAGGATCGTGGATTGCAGAGACTGCCAAGGAGGCGATGATGGCAGGGGAGGAGTTGCGATCAGTCGTGCGAAGGCTTTTGTTCATCTGGCTTTAGCCAATGGGTCCACCTCCTGGTGCCCCTGGTGCCTCCGGGGGCAAGACCGAGGAGCCTCCAAAGGATCAGGCACCCCATGACTTGAAGATGCACAGTCAGCGCTGCGTCCATGTGCTAGGTCCAAGTTTCCCAGAGTCTTATCTTTCTTCCCGCGTGCCTTTGGCTCCGGCACACGGCGTCATGGCTGTCCAGCATCTCTTTCAATCGTACGGATTCGTCGTCAAGGGATAGATGTCTGGATGTGGGTTCGGTCAGTCTTGCAGCGCGTCAAGCAGAGCCCGAAAGTCAATGTCGTCGAGGGAGAGTTGGAGTTGTGGAGGGTCCTCGTCCTGTGGATCCGCGTTCAGAAAGCTTTGGGACTTTCCCTGCAACTCTGGGGCGGAGAGGAGTTCGTCTCAAAGGCTCTCGGTTTCCTGGCTGTCTTGGTCTGGTGGACGAGATGAGCCTGGAGCCGATCGTGCCGGCTGTGGCCACAGGTGTGCCTCGGAGTGTCCGGGCTGCTGGAGTGTCTCTTGGCTGGGTTCCCATCGGGCAGTCACATCCTGGCCCACCTCACAGCCCCATTGCGTGAAGGGAGCTGTGACTTTCTGAGCCGGAGCTTGCCACTGCATCTTTGAATTGTCAGGCCGAGAAGGGTTTTGGGTGAGCCACCCTGCCGAGACAGCGTGTTGGTGGCGATCCTGGTAACTTCCTGGGTATTGGGGCCAGAAAGGAGCCTGAGGGTCTGACAGCCTCTCTCGCACAGTGGGTCCTGTTGGCGATTGGTTGAGGTGTGCCCCCGGGGCGTGAGAGGTCTCTGCTGTGTTCACAGTCGGGGTGGGCTGGTCCATCATGGCACCTGGTGCTTGGCCGGCAGAGCCCTGGGTGGGTTCCGAAGGCAGAAACAGTGTACGGGACTCAGTGAGAACAGGTAGGATGGCTTGGTTGCTGCTGGAAGGATGGGAGGGTGGGCCGAGAGGCTAGGTGCTCTGTCCAGAGGACAGGTCGCTTTGGTCAAGTGGAAGCGTGGTCGCATGCGTCGGGCTCTCTGCCAAGGACTTTGGCGGTGTGCTCGTGCTCTGCACCGGCTTCCGAGCTCTGCGGTTCTGAAACCATACGTGAATTCGGGATCGCGGAAGGTCGGTTCGTTGAGCCAGTTCTTCCTTGGCCTCGTTACCAGGGTACCGGTTCTTCTCGAAGGCCTCGACTAGGAGACTCGTTTGCGATCTGGTGATGGCTGTGCCTTTTCGTCTGGCCGCTTTGGGGAAATTTTCCGGAGACCAAGGCTGAGGCTCTCCCTGTCCCTGGGACGGCTCTTCTTCTAAGGTCTGTCCAGAGGCCGAGCGGCTCTTCCTTAGGTGACCTGCTCTGCGGTTTGCAAACCAAGTCTGAATGCGATCCTCCGCGATGCCACTTTCTCTGGCGAGTTCTTCTCTGGTGGTTATACCAGGGTAGAGGTTCTGTTCAAACGCTGCTTGCAGGCTGTCTCTTTGACTGGGCTTCAAAACCAACCTCTCTCGTCGGCCTCGTGGATTTGGAGAGCGACTCGAAGCGCTGGTCGGATCCATCGGGGCAAGTCAGCCGGACTGCACGGAGACTCGCGGCCAAGTGAACTGCTCCCGGAAACACAGGGCTCAGCCACACCCGGAATGCTTTGCGCAGCAAAGGAAGGCCCCAAGGCCCATGTGGGAAATCACCTGACCCACGGGAGTCCTTCATTAAGTACCTGAGGCCTTGGAGAAAAGCGTTGAAGGGCAGGATGACTCACTCCTAAGTGGAAGTAGAGATTTTATCAGGGGATTTGGCAATGGTCCTCCTATTAACGTGTTGCGTCAGAGGAATGCATTTGCAATGGAAGGATTTTCCGGCACCTTGTCAGGTGGGTGGGGGCTGGGGGACCGGACTGGGATTCCCAGGCGCCTTAGTTCGCTGCTGCCGCCCTAACACAACTAGCAGCGGTGCGTGGCTTTGACAAACGGAAATGTATTCTTTCACAGTCGACCAGGTGACGAGTTCCAATTCAGGGCGCCAGCGCCTGGGAAAGGACTTCCCTGTCTGTCAGCTCTGGGTGAAGGCCCTAGTCATCAGTCATCTTCTGGTCTACGAGCTTCTCAGTGCAGAGACCCGAGGTCCGAAGGACGCGCTCTGCCTCTGCCTCTGCCTCTGCGTCTGCCTCTTCTTTCTTGGCGCCCATTGGACCCTCTCCTCTCTGCTAGCTTCTCTCTTTTCTGTCTCAAAAGGGACTGCCTGCCCAAACAACCTAATCCTGTACGTTGCCTCCTCCCTCATTGACAGAGCCGCCTGTGCTCCTGCCTCATTAACATCATAAAAACCATCATAGAGGGTAGGATTTACAAGCCCTGGGGTAATTAGGACAGATCACAAATCCCAGAAGGACCACACAAGTCTGGGAATCCTGGATTCCTTGGATTCTCAGGCTGCCAAGGGTCTTGGCCTCGCAGTCCTGCCAGACAGTGAGTTGATTGTGATCCTAGCGATATCCCGCCTATTAAGGCCAAGAGGGGGACTCTGAGTTTCTGATCGCCTCTTTCCCACAGACGGTTCTATTGGCGGCAGATCTGCGCCTCCCCCAAGGTGGTTGCCCCACCCCGCCCGTCGCCTTCGCAGGATGAACTCCCTGCCTCGCTGGGTGCTGCGCCTACACATCCCGCCGCTAGTGGAGCTGGGTTGGGGCTTTTGGGGGGAGGGCGAGACCGGCGGGTACCCTTGCGTGTGCGGCCCACGCCCCTCCATCCCGAGTCCTCTCTCCGTTGCCTTCTTCTCTCTTCTCCTCGCGGCTTGGCAATGCCTGCATAGTTGTACAGAACGCACCGTTGTACGGAGGGTTAGTCAGGATTCTTTTGACACAATCAGTGTTCCATTCCACGGTTTGTTCCAAAGACAACGCCGGTGGTGTCCTCCTGGGGAAGCGATGGAGACCCGCTCTCTTTCAGAAAATCCCTTGGCACCGCCAGGTGCAGCTGGCTGAATCGCTTGGCCAGGAGACGTTCTGCCTTGCGGGCAATAAATAAAGGAAGGAATGAATAAGTTAATACGTAACAGGATTATTCATTTGAAACAAAAGAAAAGGAAATGAGATTCAAATCTCACAATACGGTGGCGTCTCGAGGCTTCGTGTCACGCAGTTCAGCAACTGAGGGCGTCACCCGCACAGTCCACCGCCTCTCATAGCGCACCGTACAGAGTATTCAGCGTTGGTCTTTGTCCTAATCTTAACGGTACATCGCCATTCCCGTAAATCGCTCCTTCTTTCACCTTGAGTTACTACTTCCTTCTCCAAAAAGTAACTCTATTGAAAGAATAGACATGCATATCTATATATACGTAACTGACCCCGGCTCACAAATACTAATTCCCACAATATCGTACCTAAAACAGCAGAAACATTGACCAAATCAGCGACTACATAAAGCCCAGCGGCAAAGAAAACGGGAGCAGACAGAACGCGGAAGCACGCGTTTCCAAGCGTGCTTGTAATCGGCTGATCGCGACATCTCTCCCCACAGCGCTTTATCAGGTTCCGAAGGAGGAGGCTCGCATAGCTTCTTTAACCTTGTAGTTGCATCGACACACGTAAGCACGGCTTGCAAAAACTGTTTCTGTAGTTATGTGTAAGTCCAGGGATATGGTTTTCAAAATAACCTACGTCTGCTGGAACGCATCGCCGACGTTTCTGGAGAGTCGTTTTGGTGTGCCCCTCTGACAGTGTCAGCCGGTTGGGTCCGCTTCTCCACGACCCCCATCCCGTGACTTCCCTGGGAAAAGCAGGTCAACCCCTTTAGGTAGTCACGTAGGCGCGCAGTGGGACCGGGATAAATTTGCTCTCCGGGACCCACTGAATTTGTCGCGGACTCATTCCCGGACTCACCTCCCTGACCCTCCTTCAGCTGCCGCCCAGGCTCCGGGCCCGCCTCCTTGCCGCCCGTGGCCGCCAGAGGGAGCAGCCTCTCCTCGAGAGCGCGGCCTGATCCCCTCCAAGCGCCGGGAGCTCCGGGCTTCCCGCTCCAGCCTAGGCCCTTCGCCATCCGCCCTGACCTGGGGAGCAGGCCTCTGCGGAGGGCCTTGACACCGCGCGGACCTCGTCGCCTCCTCTAGCTCTTCCTGACTCGCTTCTGGACACACTGAACCCGTCTGAGCTATCCGCCCTCCCCCTCCCCACACCAGCCCCCCACCCCTCGGGGGGACTAATTCACGCTGAACCCGCCTCTCTCTGCCTGGGGCCTTTGAAGGGCCGCGGGGCCTCAGGGTCTCTGAACTGCGCTGTCATCTCATCTTCAATCCCGAACAGCCCGGATCGCCAAAACTCAGGCTCAGGACGGTTTTGGTTAAGGTTAGGGTTAGGGCTATGGTTCAGGCTAGGCTGGAAGGATTAGGGCTAGGGCTAGGCCGAGGGCTAGGGCTAGGGCGAAGTTTAGGGTTAGTGTTAGGGTGAGGGTGAGGGTGAGGGTGAGGTGCTAATTCACGCTGAACCCGCCGCTCTCCACCCGGGGCCGTTGAAGAGCCGCGAGGGCTTAGGGCGTCTAAGCTCCGGCGTCATCTCATCTTCATTCCGGACAGCCCGGGGTTGCCAAAGCTCAGGCTCAGGAGCCCAGAGGGACCGAAGCAAATAGTCTCCTGAGTCACACATTCCTTCTTTTCTTCACTTCTCTTCTTGGTTGCTCCTTCCTTTAAGCCATTGGTTCCCTTAAGAAACCCTTCTGACCGACGAAAATCAAGAGATTCGGTAATGCGCAAAGGTGGCCACGCTGTGGACACATCGGCCCCTTCCCAAGTGGCCAGCAAGCAATGAGGAGGCACCAAGGGTCAGACAGGCAGTGGCGGGCTGGTGGGACCAAATGCCTAGACGCCAGCAAAGGAGGAAACCGCAGGAGGAAGAAGAGCGGGCAATATGAGCTCATTCCTACTGGGCAAGTGGGGGAGTGCGTAGCCGTCTGGGATAGGGGTAGGAGATTGGGGTCATAGGAATGGGCAGAGGCCCTGGAGAGGCACTTGTCATTTCCCAATCCTTTGTGCTCTGGAGATTGTTTCTTTCGCATGCATGTTCTCTGTGTTTCAGTAGCTCCATTTTGTTTTCTTCTTTATAGTGTCAACGATCTATCTGTTCTACCAATGAACTCCTTCATCCAGCTCGATAATCTCTAACACCTTTCCGAGGCTACCACCTCCAACGACGATGGGAGGAGTCTCAGGTGAAAGACGCTAAGAAAGAGGCCTGGTGTTTCTGTATAAAAACTTAATTATTCATAAGTTGGGCAAGTGTCTGGACAGATATGACCCGGAATATATAGACATTACTCCAAACACGTGCGACAGCAATCGCATCGATACACTTTCTTCGGCGATGGAATGGTGTTGCTCTAACGCCTTTCAGTCCATCTTCTGTGTATTGAAAGTGGCCCAAGGGAGACATCCGTTCACAGGGCGGCGGTTGATCTGGAACGTAAACTGTGCCATCGTTCCTTCGGTGATAGCTGTGGAACAAACTGTCTTCCAGTTCCCAATTCCCACTCTCACACCTAAGGAAAAGAAACATGTTAAAAAAAAAGGAAAAGAAAAAGAAAAAAAGTCCTTTTTAGAAAATCCCCTTATGAATAGAGAGGGTAGCCCCTCTTTCTCTACACACCTACCCAATAATTTACACTTTGAGGGCCCATCTTGCCAGAAGGTAAAGAGGTTGAGATGTGTACAGGGTAGGAATATTTCCCTGGCCGGGGTTCGCTTAGGATCGTGGATTGCAGAGACTGCCAAGGAGGCGATGATGGCAGGGAGGAGTTGCGATCAGTCGTGCGAAGGCTTTTGTTCATCTGGCTTTAGCCAATGGGTCCACCTCCTGGTGCCCCTGGTGCCTCCGGGGGCAAGACCGAGGAGCCTCCAAAGGATCAGGCACCCCATGACTTGAAGATGCACAGTCAGCGCTGCGTCCATGTGCTAGGTCCAAGTTTCCCAGAGTCTTATCTTTCTTCCCGCGTGCCTTTGGCTCCGGCACACGGCGTCATGGCTGTCCAGCATCTCTTTCAATCGTACGGATTCGTCGTCAAGGGATAGATGTCTGGATGTGGGTTCGGTCAGTCTTGCAGCGCGTCAAGCAGAGCCCGAAAGTCAATGTCGTCGAGGGAGAGTTGGAGTTGTGGAGGGTCCTCGTCCTGTGGATCCGCGTTCAGAAAGCTTTGGGACTTTCCCTGCAACTCTGGGGCGGAGAGGAGTTCGTCTCAAAGGCTCTCGGTTTCCTGGCTGTCTTGGTCTGGTGGACGAGATGAGCCTGGAGCCGATCGTGCCGGCTGTGGCCACAGGTGTGCCTCGGAGTGTCCGGGCTGCTGGAGTGTCTCTTGGCTGGGTTCCCATCGGGCAGTCACATCCTGGCCCACCTCACAGCCCCATTGCGTGAAGGGAGCTGTGACTTTCTGAGCCGGAGCTTGCCACTGCATCTTTGAATTGTCAGGCCGAGAAGGGTTTTGGGTGAGCCACCCTGCCGAGACAGCGTGTTGGTGGCGATCCTGGTAACTTCCTGGGTATTGGGGCCAGAAAGGAGCCTGAGGGTCTGACAGCCTCTCTCGCACAGTGGGTCCTGTTGGCGATTGGTTGAGGTGTGCCCCCGGGGCGTGAGAGGTCTCTGCTGTGTTCACAGTCGGGGTGGGCTGGTCCATCATGGCACCTGGTGCTTGGCCGGCAGAGCCCTGGGTGGGTTCCGAAGGCAGAAACAGTGTACGGGACTCAGTGAGAACAGGTAGGATGGCTTGGTTGCTGCTGGAAGGATGGGAGGGTGGGCCGAGAGGGTAGGTGCTCTGTCCAGAGGACAGGTCGCTTTGGTCAAGTGGAAGCGTGGTCGCATGCGTCGGGCTCTCTGCCAAGGACTTTGGCGGTGTGCTCGTGCTCTGCACCGGCTTCCGAGCTCTGCGGTTCTGAAACCATACGTGAATTCGGGATCGCGGAAGGTCGGTTCGTTGAGCCAGTTCTTCCTTGGCCTCGTTACCAGGGTACCGGTTCTTCTCGAAGGCCTCGACTAGGAGACTCGTTTGCGATCTGGTGATGGCTGTGCCTTTTCGTCTGGCCGCTTTGGGGAAATTTTCCGGAGACCAAGGCTGAGGCTCTCCCTGTCCCTGGACGGCTCTTCTTCTAAGGTCTGTCCAGAGGCCGAGCGGCTCTTCCTTAGGTGACCTGCTCTGCGGTTTGCAACCAAGTCTGAATGCGATCCTCCGCGATGCCACTTTCTCTGGCGAGTTCTTCTCTGGTGGTTATACCAGGGTAGAGGTTCTGTTCAAACGCTGCTTGCAGGCTGTCTCTTTGACTGGGCTTCAAAACCAACCTCTCTCGTCGGCCTCGTGGATTTGGAGAGCGACTCGAAGCGCTGGTCGGATCCATCGGGGCAAGTCAGCCGGACTGCACGGAGACTCGCGGCCAAGTGAACTGCTCCCGGAAACACAGGGCTCAGCCACACCCGGAATGCTTTGCGCAGCAAAGGAAGGCCCCAAGGCCCATGTGGGAAATCACCTGACCCACGGGAGTCCTTCATTAAGTACCTGAGGCCTTGGAGAAAAGCGTTGAAGGGCAGGATGACTCACTCCTAAGTGGAAGTAGAGATTTTATCAGGGGATTTGGCAATGGTCCTCCTATTAACGTGTTGCGTCAGAGGAATGCATTTGCAATGGAAGGATTTTCCGGCACCTTGTCAGGTGGGTGGGGCTGGGGGACCGGACTGGGATTCCCAGGCGCCTTAGTTCGCTGCTGCGCCCTAACACAACTAGCAGCGGTGCGTGGCTTTGACAAACGGAAATGTATTCTTTCACAGTCGACCAGGTGACGAGTTCCAATTCAGGGCGCCAGCGCCTGGGAAAGGACTTCCCTGTCTGTCAGCTCTGGGTGAAGGCCCTAGTCATCAGTCATCTTCTGGTCTACGAGCTTCTCAGTGCAGAGACCCGAGGTCCGAAGGACGCGCTCTGCCTCTGCCTCTGCCTCTGCGTCTGCCTCTTCTTTCTTGGCGCCCATTGGACCCTCTCCTCTCTGCTAGCTTCTCTCTTTTCTGTCTCAAAAGGGACTGCTGCCAAACAACCTAATCCTGTACGTTGCCTCCTCCCTCATTGACAGAGCCGCCTGTGCTCCTGCCTCATTAACATCATAAAAACCATCATAGAGGGTAGGATTTACAAGCCCTGGGGTAATTAGGACAGATCACAAATCCCAGAAGGACCACACAAGTCTGGGAATCCTGGATTCCTTGGATTCTCAGGCTGCCAAGGGTCTTGGCCTCGCAGTCCTGCCAGACAGTGAGTTGATTGTGATCCTAGCGATATCCCGCCTATTAAGGCCAAGAGGGGGACTCTGAGTTTCTGATCGCCTCTTTCCCACAGACGGTTCTATTGGCGGCAGATCTGCGCCTCCCCCAAGGTGGTTGCCCCACCCCGCCCGTCGCCTTCGCAGGATGAACTCCCTGCCTCGCTGGGTGCTGCGCCTACACATCCCGCCGCTAGTGGAGCTGGGTTGGGGCTTTTGGGGGGAGGGCGAGACCGGCGGGTACCCTTGCGTGTGCGGCCCACGCCCCTCCATCCCGAGTCCTCTCTCCGTTGCCTTCTTCTCTCTTCTCCTCGCGGCTTGGCAATGCCTGCATAGTTGTACAGAACGCACCGTTGTACGGAGGGTTAGTCAGGATTCTTTTGACACAATCAGTGTTCCATTCCACGGTTTGTTCCAAAGACAACGCCGGTGGTGTAATCCTGGGAAGCGATGGAGACCCGCTCTCTTTCAGAAAATCCCTTGGCACCGCCAGGTGCAGCTGGCTGAATACTATCTCTC